>NC_133618.1:201704684-201989684 GCF_048593235.1 Sminthopsis crassicaudata | reverse complement strand
TTAGTGAGTTGTATCTGAACATACCTGTTTCAGGGAAGAAATTGACAACATATGTTCAAGAGTGATAAGAGTTGTGTCTATTTTCTGGTGCTATATGTACATAAATTAAAGAAGAGTCAGGGTATTGACATGTAAATTAGCACCAAAGCAAACAGAGGTGCTTGGCAGGCTCATTTACATGTCAATACCCAGCATGCTTTTCCAGACCAGAGCCATTTGATTGCATTGCTCTTGTCTGAGCCCAGAGAACAAATAAAAACAAATAGGCATACTTGTAGATGTGGCAAATTCCTTGCTTTATATATATGCGCATATATATATATATATATATATATATATATATATATATTTTTTTTTTTTTTTTTTTTTTTTTTTTTTCTAACCCAGAATTGTGGAAAATTTCCTCCATTTTAAGTCTTTTTCATGTATTTGAAGAGCATGATAGGAATAAATGTAGTTAATTACATATTTGGACTGGAATGCAAATTAATTAACTAAATAACTTATGACTCATCTAGTAGACAGTCCTAAAATACAACTTTTGAATGTGTAGAGAAAATAACAGCCATTTTGAATGGGTCGATTTGTTAAAATCTGAAACTTCTACTGTCTTGGACAAATCATTTCCTGCTCCTTGAGATTCTGCTTGTCCCTCAAAGTCTAACTGCAGTGCAACCTCCCTTCTTTGATCCAGGGTCAGATAATAGTGACCTTTCCCTTATTAGAACTCAAGACACTTTGTCATTGTCTTTGTACCACTAAATACTTAGCATATTCTTATCTGATTTATAGTTGTGTACCTGCCTCAGCAGTCATAGCTAGACACTACTAAACTCCTTGAGGGTAAGAATCACTATATTTTTAATTATTTTCCCATCTCTTTCATACCTGGCATGGATTATTATATACCAATAATGATCAAGTAAATATTCATGGAAGAAAGGAAAGAAGGAAAGAACAAAGGAAGGAAGAAAAAAAGGAAGGGAAGTAAGGAAGGAAGAAAAGAAAGAAAGAAAGAAAGAAAGAAAGAAAGAAAGAAAGAAAGAAAGAAAGAAAGAAAGAAAGAAGGAAGGAAGGAAGGAAGGAAGGAAGGAAGGAAGGAAGGAAGGAAGGAAGGAAGGAAGGAAGGAAGGAAGGAAGGAAAGAAAGAAAGAAAGAAAGAAAGAAAGAAAGAAAGAAAGAAAGAAAGAAAGAAAGAAAGAAAGAAAGAAAGAAAGAAAATAGAAGGAAGGAAGAAGGGATTCATTTATCAGAGAAATTAGAATTCAAAATAGATTCTATTGCGTGGACTTTCCCCTTGAGGTTTATTTTCACTGCTCTTATTGTTACTAGAAAAATAATTCATCTTTCAGCTGTGATGACTTTCAATACTAACTCTAATTTGGTAGAAAGTGACAGGACTGTGTTTCCTCTTTTTATTGGGCAAGTATTCATCGACAAAATAAGAGATTCATTAGATGCATTTATGACGTCAATTATATTGATTTGCTCCATAGATAGAGCATCTTGTCAGCATTTATAAGAGAGCATCAATGTTTGAATCATGAAGACTTCTATGGGGATTGCTACAATTAAAAATGAAATATTACAACATTCCCTGGTTACATTTGGAAGCCTTTTAGTTTCAAAATTCATGAGGGGCTAACCCAAGTTTAAGAGCTTCATTAAAATAGAAAGCAAATTGTGAAAAGAGAAGGAATCCATTCAACACCATTTCCCTTTTACAGGTGAACACATTTCTGAACCTCTCTATAGCTATACTTTGAATTATGCAGGAGCTATCTCCATGAAAAAATGCATGTAAATTGAATTCTGTAAATTGAAATCTTATTTAAATGCAATAAAGGAGATTATTATTTTGAAATACAGTGCAGTTATTCCTTTTGCAACTAGAAAGATCATTTTATAATAGAAAAAAATCTTCCCTTTAATTTTTTGGTTTTATAAGTATAGAATTTCATATGAAACATTACTTTAAATAGAGGTATACCTGCATTAGAACATGATAAGAATTAATATCAGAATCAGAGATCTTACAAGGACCTTTTAGTTTAGATTGTTCAAAAATCACATTTTTACAGATAAGGAAATTAAAATGATGGAAGTAAAATGGTCTGTCTATAGTTATTTAAAAAATTTACTATTTTATTTTTCCCCAGTTATATGTAAAAACAATTTTTTTTACCTTCTTAAAATTTTTTTTGAGTTTAGAATTATTTCTCTCTCTTCTCTTCCTCCACCTCATCCCATTGAGAAGGAAAGTAATTTGATATATGTTATACATATTCTGCCTACAGTTATATAGAAGACTTACCTGCTTAGTCTTTAAGCCTGACCTTCCCCCACCTTTGCACACTGTCCCAGTGCCTGGAAGATACTTTCTCCTCACCTATTCCTCCCTAAATTCCTAATTTCCCTTCAAGGCTAAACTCAAAAGACCCCTGCCTTTGGTCCCCACCCCACCACATTATAACCCCTCCTTCCCACCCATATTGCTTTATATCCATTTTATATCTGTTTTAATTTACTTATGTATGTGCCCTTTGTTACTCCTCCTACACGGTCCTCAGTAAGCTTATTAATGTCAGAGATCTATCAGTGCTTGGCACATGGTAAGCCCTAAAATGCATGTTGTCCTGCCTTCCTAATGACAGTACATAGGACAATGCCTGTCTAGCACATAACAGGCATTGAAACAGTGCTTTTTTAATGAATAAATTACTGACAGGACTAGGGCTAGAACTTTAGTATCTTGATTTCCAGTTCAGTATTTTTTCTACTCCTCTAGAGATTTTCTATTGAAAAGCAATATTCATGTTGGAGCTAAAAAATGCTGTGAACATTTATAGCATGCTTGTCAACACATGGCTCTGCTAATGATCTCTACTCTAACCCTCAGAGACTTTTATAACATCATGTAGCAATGCAATCAGCATCATTCTATAGGTTCTGTTCAGTGATTCCCTCTAGTTATTTCAGTCTATTGATGGTTTTCACTAGGACCTTCTGACATCCATGGGCTTGATTAAGCTTGCTCAATTCTCTACATTCCATTCACCACTTATAATTTTGCTATTGTTGAGCTCTTTCAGTTGTGTCTGACTCACTGTGACTCCATTTGGGATTTTCCTGGCATTTTCTTGTCTAGCTCATTATATAGAATTGAATCAAACAGTTAAGTAACTTGCCAAGGATTACACAATAGTAAATATTTGAGGCTGGATTTGAATTTAGGTTTCTTGACTCTAAGACTAATGGATACCCACTGTGCCATCCAGCTGCCCTCTGCTAATAATTGTTCAATTGAAATCATTAAGCATTTTATTAAGGATTTCCCATGTGCAAGATGAGATGATAGTTTCTGGCAATTTAAAGGCAAAGATTGAAATAGCCCCACCTTCAAAAAATTCTTTTGACTTCCATTGTATAGCTTCTAAGAGTGCTTGTGAAATAGGTCATTCAAATATTATTTCTATTTTACAGATGAGAAAATTGATACTCAAAAAAAGTTGTGATTTTTCCAACATCATAGGTCTAGCAGGTAGTGATGGCACCAAAAGTTTGACTCAATTCTGACTGCAAATAAAGTGCTTTCCTTTGTACAAATTCCTGAACATTTTTCTGTTATTAACTATGAAGAAGAGGTAAATAGAACATAGTTTGGAACAATGAATGATAAGTGACTTTGGATTCAGGAAGATTTAAGTAGAAGTCTTGTCTCTAACATGTGGCAGTTATGAGACTAGGGACAAATCTTTTATGTACTGAGGCAGTACAACCTTAGTCTTTGTCTTAGAGTCAGGGAAGGACTTTGAAGTATTAAGATAATTATTAGCTTGACTGTGGGTAAGTCACCCAAATGTAGCCTACTTCAGTTTTGTCATCTGTAAAATGGGAATAATAATAATAATAACAACTTAATTCCAAGGTTGTTGTTTGGATCAAACAATAATAGTTATAAAGATAATGATGATAAATATAGTACTTACTATGTATCAAATGCTGCCAACCATGGGAATTAGTTTCTAAGTACTAAGTATTGGCAGAAAATTATAGGTAGTGAACTAGAACCTAGATTTGAACACACTTGTAATTGGGGATTCTTGGGAAGAAGATTTTTAAAAATAAAAGAGAATGGTTTCATAGAACATCCAGGGATCAGAGAATCTTTCAAGGTAAGGATGGATCCATTGAACATGGGCCCAGAAACTCAGAGCCAGAACAAGCCTATGTCCTCACTAATTGATGGAAGGATATTATCCATATCCATAAGTGACCCAATTTGACTCAGGAGATAGAGACTCCTGCTTTAAGTGCTACAAAGCAGTCCTTTTTTATAGTGGCAAAGAAATGGAAATTGAGTGAATACTCATCATCTGGGGAATGGCTGAATAAATGATGGTATATAAATGTAATTGAATATTATTATTCTATAAGAAACAATGAGTAGGCTAATTTTAGAAAAGCCTGGGAAGACTAATATGAACACATGTTGAGTGAAGTGAGCAGAACCAAGAAAACATTGTACACAGTAACAAGATCATGTGATGATCAACTGTGTTGACTTAGCTTTTCAACAATGAGATGATTCAAAGCAATCCCAGTAGACTTGTGATGGAAAGGCTCAAATTATGGAAAGTGAATGTGGATCAAAGAACAATAGTTTTACTTTTTATTGTTGTTGTTTGGTTGCTTATTTTTTTTCTTTCTTGTGTTTTTTTCCTCTTTTAATCTAATTTTTCTTGAGAATCATGATGAATATGGACATATGTTTAAGAAGAATTGAGAATATTTAATTATATTGGATTGCTTGCTGTCTTGGGGAAGAGAGTTCTGGAAGTGAAAGAGAAAAATTTGGAACACAAGTTTTTGTAAAGGTAAATGTTGAAAATTAATTTTGAATGAATTTGGAAAAATAAAATACTAATTAAGTGCTAAAAAGAAAACTCCTGCTTAGGAATGGTTTTAGAGAGCTCTTCCAAATCAGAGATTCTATTATTTTGATTTAGGTGATTAAAAGTCAGTTTAACTATTACATTAAAAGCTGCCTTTGCTCCAGAGGTGACCAACTGACCTCCTTGACAGATTTCAATGTTCATTTCTCAGCTATCATCCAGGACACACCACAAGCATTTAACCTAGCAGACTACCTATTCTTGCTTGACATTTCCTCCCCTACTTTAGCTTGCATGCCACTCCCTTCTCCTACTTCTTTATTTATTTAATCTTATCTTGTCTTTTTTACTATTGAAATGGGGGATTGATCAGAAGTACCTCTGTTTGATTTCATTCCTTTTCTTTCTTTTTCTATCAATTTGCTGAAATTGCAGGATCTCTCCTCCCCTTTTTCTCATAGAGCTGTTTCCAATGTTGCCAGATATTTCCTCTAACCACTTATTGAGATGACATAAGGAACTCCTTTGATTGGTTCCCATTGACTAGCGACTCCTAAATGAGTGGTGACTAAGAGTCAAAAGGAATGGATCTTTATTGGAGGAATTGCTTTTTCTATACTCTGTCGGATTGAGCTGTGAAATGCCCCACCTTCCCCATACACTTTTTTTCCCCTTTCCCTCTGGGAAAGCATAGCAAAATGGGTGGAGAGGAGGTTGCCATCCTCCTTCCCCATTCCTAGCCTATCCCATGGAATATAGCAATGGCCACTTGAATAAGTATGTACAGATTTTGACTTATCCTTAAATTTGAGACTAAAATTCTGATAAGCTTTCTATTTTCTGTTTCCTTTTATGGACACATCAGCAAATAGTCATCCTGAAAAATATATGTGTGCAAATTTGGGAGTCATTTCTTGCAAAACCTCGAGTTTGAGAGTTCCTGGCTTGCTTCTTGGAGGGAGAAGAATTCTTTAGCACTACATGGCTTAGGGGAGAAGAGGACTGTTTACTAATGGATCTTAAAGCATCAAAAAGTTGAAGGACTAAGGTTATTACATGGCTTCACATGAGAACCAGAGTTTGTCATCTATCCATGATATTTTCTGTGAGTTTTTCAGATGATTCAAGTTCAAGGTGAATGAGGAATCTTTGATTAGCATCCCCATAAGGAGTTTTCACCTTCCATGACAATATAATGTCAGTAATGGGCAATTTGAATGTTTTATGTTTCCTTTGCCTTTGACTCCTTTGCCTTTTAAACATTTCCTGTGGTAGGTGAAATTAAAAATTTGTACCCTATTGAAACTATAGGATCAAGATTTGAAGCTAGAAGGGATACACTCTCATTTTGCAGATGATCAAACTGAGGCACAGAGAGGTTAGCACAGTTTCAGAACATAGTAGATATTTAATGTTTTTTGACTTGTTCAGTTATTTTCAGTAGTGTCCATCTCTTCTTGATACCATTTAGAATTTTCTTGGCAGAGATACTAGAGTAGTTTGCCATTTCCATTTCCAATTCATTTTACAGATAAGGAAACTGAAGCCAATAGCATTAAGTGGTCCAGGGTTACATAACTAATGTTTAAGACCAGATTTGAATTCAGGAAGATTAATCTTAATGGCTTCAGGCCTAGAGACTCTAGTTAGCTACTATATCACCTAACTTCTTTCTGCTTATTGACTATTAACTCTCATTTACTATTGACTTGCCCAGGAGTATAAAACTAGTAAATCACTGAGACAGTATTCAAACCCAAGTTTTCTTCACTTCAAATTATGTGCCATGCTGCTATCTGTACTGTACAGTGAGTAACTTTGCAGAAGGGGATCTTGTTACCTACATATAGGAAAACCCTAGATATGAGTTCCTTGTAACGCAATCCTGGGTTGAGCTTATTAGGGGCTTAGGCTTCTCCATCCATTACTCATGGGTATTTCTCAAAGATTTGTTTTGTTACATCTGTCCTTTTCTTGTGAGCTTTTTGAGGGCAAGGGCTCTATTTTGCCTCTTTGTATTCCCGTTGCTTAACACAGTGCCTGGTATGTACCAGATGCTTTATAAATGTTTATTGATTGATTGACTAAGCTTACTTAGATATTCCAAAGTCGATACAAACTCCAGAGTAACTCCAACTGAACTCCTCACCTTTAAGGGCTCTCAGACTTGCACAGCTGGATTGTTCCATGTGTAAAAGGAAAAAGATTAAACAGACAAAAACATGTAGACATGGAAATGAATGAATGAATGAATAATACATATTCATTTTCCCCCCATGTGTGACCAGAAGAACAGAAACATGTAATTCTGGAAATTATATGAATAAACATGATATGGGCAGCTAGGTGGGGCAGTAGATTGAGTGTAGGCCCTAGAGTCAGTAAAACCTGAGTTCAAATTTGGCCTCAGACACTTAATTAACTTTGTGACCCTGTTTGCCTTAGTTCCTCATCTGTAAAATGAATTGGAGAAGGAAAAGACAAAGTACTTAATTATTTCTGCTAAGAATATCCCAAATGAACTCACAAAGAGTCAGACAAAAATAATCAATAAATTAAGAAAAAAAATGACATTTATATGATTTGTGAAGTACATCCTTTCAATCATCTCCTTATTAGGGATTAGGAACAAAACAATTCTTCAGTGTGTGAATATACATTATATGTATATATATATATGTATATATATATATATATACATACATGTATATCTTAATATATCTATGAGTATACACACACTTATATATACACATTTGTGTGCACACATACATGTATACCCTCATACACATATCCAACTATCTATCCATCTATCTATTTCCTCTCTCTCTCTCTCTCTCTGTCTCTCTCTCTCTCTCTCTCTCTCTCTCTCTCTCTTTATTTTAATGGGAAAGAGGGGGCTGAAACTCAGGGTAAAATCCTGATCTTTATCCTAGGGAAGAGAGAGAATATGATACAGTAGAAAGAGGACTGGTTTTGGAGTTAGCAGAATGAGGTTTGAATTTCACTTCTTGCCACTTACTACCAGAAAATTGGGATAAGACAATTAACCTCCCAACCTCAGTTTACTCATTTTATACACATAGACACACACACACACACACACACACACACACAGACACACACACACAGACACACACACACACACACACACACATATAAAAGAAAGAGATTTCAGTTCTAAATTTATGATGCTCTGATCTTTTATTCCCTCCTTCCCTAAGCAAAAACCAAAATGGATAAAGAATTATTTGTATGAGATAGGAGCTGATTTGTGAGTTCAGTAATATAGGGACAGTACTTATCAAATATACTATTATCATTATTATTATTTTAAATTTGTGAGTTCATTGTTATAAGGACTCTGGATAATGAAATCCCCTCTTCTAAAGCTGGTCAGTACTTGCTTCCAGTTCTAAAATCCTATGATCTTTCTGACACAAATGCAAACCTATCAATAGTAGCCAAGGGGGAAATTAGCCAGAGCCACTTTATAGAGCATGTAGAGAAGCTGGGTTTTGGATGACCTCCTTCTCTACGAAGCACTGGTGTGGTCACATCTGGAATGCTCTGTTCAAGGCACCTCAGCACCAAAAAAAGCTGTTGACAGATTGGAGCCTGGAGAAGAACAAATGAAGGGACTGGAGAGATTGATTTATGAGGTAAGATTAAAGCTGCTAAATGCATACAGCTTGCTTAGAGGACCTCAAAGAAGGGGCATGATAATATGCTGGAAACATTTTTTTGAAAATGTATAGCATTAGGACAGAGACAAATTATATTTCCTTGTGCAAGGGGGTATAATTAGAAGAAGAGTATGAATAGAAAGTTCAGAAGGATGAGTATTGCAGTTCAGGGCAGTGGAAAGGGCATTGGCTCAGCTATCTGGAGACCTGGGGTAGAATCATAATTTCCTTTCCAACTAGCCGTGCTCTTTTGGGTAAGTCTTTTCTTCTCTCTGAACCTCAGTTTCAATGATTGTACGTGTATAACCTACATCAGATTGCATGACATTTCAGGAAGGGGTTCAGGGAAGAAGGAAGGACAGAATTAAGAACTCAAAGCTTAAAAAATGACTATGAATCCCAGTTTTCTTATCTGTAAAATAAAGTCATCATATAAGATAAGAATCTCAGGGTCCAATAACTTGTTTAAAATATATTTTGATAACTGTATTTCAACATGTTTCTTTTGAATTTTATTTCTTTAATTTAAAACATTTATTCTGAGAAGGAGGCTATCAGCTTCACCAGATTGTCAAAGGTGTTCATGACATAAAAAAGGTTAAGAGCTCCTGGCCTAGTTTATCTTTAAGATTTCCCAGGGCTGTGCTGGATACAGCCAATTGTTTAATTTTCAGTTTGAACATTCGTACCTCAGAACCAGTAAATACTACAAGGCAGGACATGATTTATTGTTTTGCTGATTTTCCAGACTTAAGAAAGTTATATAGAAAAATGTAATAATGCAGATTAAACTCAAATGTGTTATATATTTGTATATATGTGTATATTATCTATATACATATATATGTATATATTCAAAGCAATATAGATCCAAAGAATACACATGTACACATGAATACATATATTTATCCATAGATGTGTATATTTGTGCATGTGTGTATTTATACACATATAAGTTTATGTATATATACATATTTATATCTCTATATATTACATATCTATATCTATAGAGACAGAGTTGATGATGATGATGATGAGGAGGATGAGGATGATGATGATGATGGAAATTCATTGATAGTGATCAGTCAATTGATATTCTCTTCACTAGCTAAATCTTCCTCATCTTCCAAAATCCTGAACATCCCAGTTCTGTGAAAGCTTCTTTCGTGATAGTGGAATAATTCATTTTACAATTAAGGAAATTGAATCCCAGAGAACTAAAGTGAATTGACCAGAAGGCATATAACTAGATCTTAGTAGGAAACCTCAGATTCCAACCCAGGACTACAGATATTTAGACCAGAGACTTTTCTATGTTCACTTTTCTCAGTATATGGGAGCATAAGACTTGCAAATAGATGAGAAACAGGACCCCTCTGTTCCACTCTTAGCCTTACCACTGATTAACTTGTGACCAGAATGAATGAAGTTATTTTTCCTTAGGGAGTCTCAGTTTCACCATCTGTTAAATGAGGGAGTTGGGTTGGTGAGGTCCCTCCCAGATTTGATACTCTGTGATTTCATTCTAAATTTGAACTTTTGTATCTGCTATTATTTGTGCCACCTCATTCAGAACTTGTTCTGGATTAACTTCATGTGTGATCTTGGGCAACTTGTCTTTTCCTTCTAGGTTTGTTTCCACCTCCATAAAATGGGAGAGTTTGCCTGATGACCTCTAGGATTCCTTTTAGCTATCACATTGTCTACTGCTGGTGTTTCTGATGTCTTGGTTTTTCTGAGACTCATTTTATTCTTCTCTGAAATTACTGGGTTGGACAGAGAACATGTGTCTTAGTTTCTTGATATATAAAAGGAAGGTGGTCAGACTCTAAGGTTTCTTCCATTTCTAAATCCTATAATTTCCTTCTGTAACAAAAGAGGCTACCTATTCCAAAAATAGGAAATGCCTAACTTAAAAATGAGTTCTGTTCCATGTATAAATCAGTTTTAAGTTGAAAATAATTTTTTCATAGATAACACTATTATACATAAGATCATAAGAATTTGAGCTTACCTTATTTTATAAGATAGTTATGGACTTTCACAAGGTCAATAAATCAAAGAAGAATAACAATAAAGTTGACTAATTGATATATTAATCTCCAAATCTATATATTAATTAATAGAGTATATGTATACATGTATAAGATCATGAAATTATATACACATATGTGTTACATGCAGATTTAGGTTTATACATTTGTTTATATATATAAATGTGTATTGATAATATGTATATATAATTTTATATTCACACATATTTATATCCTAGCTACCAGAAAGGCCAATCCTTTCTTTTCATGGGTGAGGAAACTGAAACATACAGATGAAGTAGTTTGCTCAAGGTTACATTAATTGTAAATAAAAGAACTGGGTTTTAAATTCAAGTTTTATGCCTAAAAATTTAGTAGTCTTTGAGGGTTGGTTGTTTGAGACAGATGTGGAATATTAGAAAAAGTAATAAAGGACTTGAAGGAATCCACAGGAATCATCCCATGTACTCTTCTTATTTACAGGAAAGGAAAGAAAGACCTAGACAGTGACAGTAACGTGGCTAAGTTTATATGTCTAGGAATTGTCAGAATAGAAGTGGAACCAAAGTTCTCTTGTTCTGGATTCATTGTCATTTTCATGGCAGCATGGTCTTCCCTGTATCTCCTAGCTTTCTATTGGCTTTGCCTATATTGATATAATCTTGAGTGGGGCAGATTTTTCCCCTTAATAAAACATTAATTTTATTGATTTAAAAATCTCTCTCTCTCTCTCTCTCTCTCTCTCTCTCTCTCTCTCTCTCTCTCTCTCTCACACACACACACACACACACACACACACACACACACACACACAACCAAGGATGTAAATAAGTTTTTTCAGCTTTGGAAATTTAATTTTCACCAGATTTTTTTTCTTTTTTTGCTTTGTTGTTAGAATGCCTTTCCCAGACATCCCCCTTTTATTAGTACATATTCCATAATGAAAAGAAAATGTCATATGCTCATGATAACTAGAATCTGTCTGCATATTTTATTTTGGCCCCCTGGCCCCTTTGTTTAGATTGAAGGGGTTTCTAATAAGAAGTGTTTGACAGGAATGTTTGGAAGGATAAATCCAGCTTATTGCCTCTATTAAAGTGCTCTATGTGTTGTTACCCCTTCTTATATGTAAAACAGTTCCAGCACTTTTCTTGAGTGAGATGAAATTTCCAGAGGAAGAATGATGAAGATGTCTTTGTTCAGCTGCCTCTGGGAGATCACAGAATTTTAAATATGAAAAGGGAGCTGAGAGACAATTCCAACCTGTTCCTAGATAGGAATCCTTGCCATGACAACCTGACAAGGGGTTCTCCAGCCTCCATTTAAAAAATTTTAATAATAGAGAAGAACTCTTTACTTTCAGTGACAAGTCCATTCCACCTTTGGACAATTATGATAGGAAGTTTTGCCTTACACAGGGTCAGGATCTGTCTCTGTGACTTTTACCCACCACCTTAGTTCTTCTCCATTGGCTCAAAAAGTCAGTTAGTCAACAAGCATAATAAAATAACAAAAATACTTACTGTGTGCCAGGACTTGAGTTAGGAAAATGACTTACAAAGAAAGCTCTAAAGAGTCTTTACCTTCAGGACATTAATATTCTAATAGAGGAGACAATATGCAAACTACCATGTACATAGAAGGACAAATGGGAGGTAATTTCAGAGCAACTCAAATCCATCTTCTTTCTGACAGGCCTTATGACAGTTAACATGTCCTAACTAAGTCTTTTGCTGCTTTTTCCTCAGCTAAACACCTCTATCTCCATTAATCACTCCTCATACAGAACGATCTCTATCACCATTTTAATCCTTTCACTGTCTTGGTCACTGTAAGGTTTCTCTCCATTCTGATCCTCTACCTTTAGGTCCTCTCCCCACTCCCATCCCCCAGATTATTAAAATTATTTTTTTAAAAATGGCACTTGTCAATTGAACAGTCAACAAATGTTTATTAAGTTGCTTTTATGTGCCAGGCACTGCTAGATGCCTTGAACGGAATAAAATATTCTTGATGAGGTCTTCCTGGGCAAGACTAAAACCTTCCTTGTTTTGGTCTTTAAGCTTTTCCCCCCCAAAATGCCTATTCTTATCTCAAAAACAACTTAGAGTGAAAAGGGAGACAAACTAATGAGAGCCCTATCTCTATGAGCATGCACAGTATACTCTATTTGATTCATCCCAATGCATGGTCTGCTGAACATGTGCAGAGAATCTAGTAGCACAATGGATAGAATGCTCGACCTGGAGTCAGGAAGCTCTCAGTTTAAATCCAGTCTCAGACATTTACTAGCTATGTGAACCTGAGCAAATCACTTAAGTCTGTTTGCCTCAGTTTTCTCATCTGTAAAATGAGATTAAAAAAAGGAAATGACAAATCATGCCAGGATCTGCCAAGAAAATCCCAAATGGGGTAACAAAGAATCAGACACAATTGCAACAACAGAATAATAAAGACAAATGAATGCTATATTGGTTTCCTGTGTGCTTACTGTATGTCAGAGAAGGCTGATTGGCGCCTGTGTCCAGTGTCCAGTGACTCTACTTTTTCCTATTTCCTTCCTGGATGAGGGAAAGATGAGCTTATTCTGGGACTTAAATTTTACAAAGCAAGTGTGAGTTGGAATAAGGATGTCCAGAGGAAAAGAGCTTCATTAATGTTGAACAGCTCTGTCTTCTTGAAAAGGAAAAAAGGAACGAAAACACCCAAGCAACAACATCTGGGTGTCAGGATGTTTTTGTGATCTCAAAATCACGTTTGTAAGTCAGAATCCACAAAGAGAATGCCATGGGTTGATGGGATGATGTTCCTGAAGTTTTAAATGCCGCATTACTCTTGTATCTGTGTGGTTGCCAGAGATGATCCCATGCATGACACCTATTTCCTTTTTGAAAAAGAATTCAATATATCTCAAGCTTTCAAGTGAAGAATGCAAAAATGGGCCATATATCAAGGTGAAAGGTTTCTGTCAACTAAAGACACTTCCATTTTTATTGCAATCGTAGGTCTTTTTTTTTCCCCCAGTAAACTTTTTTCTGTCACAAGCTGCTGCATGAATGTATTTATAGTTCAGTTGCATTTAACTATGTTAATTTGTACTGATATGTGACAGATTTATGAGATCATAGATTCCTCATGTCACTGCTGTATTATTTATATTTCTATAAATTAAGGCCATTATTATTGAAGATGGCTCCTGACAATAGAATTCTGTGGTTGGAAATGGCATTTAATATTTGCTAGAATCTGAGGGATACTTTGAGGATCACATCATGATGCAAAGGAAGGATTCAATGTCTTTACAGGAAAAAGTCTGCCTTGAATAATAATAATAATAATAAAAGAGTTGCTAATGAAATACTCAAATTCCAGGACTATTTGTAGACCTTGGTTTTTAATCTTCCAAAATAATAGCATTGACAATAAATAGATGAGAGATGTAATACATGACTGATGACATGGACAAACCTGGCTTAGAACTGCTCCCACTGCATGCAATTAGCCTCTAAAACAGATTCATATCATGCATTTTAAATCTTCTTTTTATCTCTGCAGTGGAGTGTGGATGGCCTCCAACAACTGATTTTCAGCATGTTTTATGATAGATGCAATCCATCAGAATTTTTTTTATCTCTGGAATCAGGAAAGCATTTAAACCTAACAGGTGACTTTATTCATTCAATGAAAGCAGTAAGCTTTTAACAAACATCTACTGAGTAACTACAATGTGCAAATCCCCATGCTAGACACTCATGTTTCCTTTGCTTCCTCTGTCTTCTTTATTACTATAGTAAAGTCTCCAAGGTAGGATATCAAATAGTCTATTTGGGGCTCTAATAATTAGATTGGGAGTTAGGGAGAATAATGTGTGGTACAGTGGAAAGAATACTGGCTTTAGAAAAGGTCCCTGGAAAACATGGGTTCAAAGCCTTATTTTAGTTTCCTCATTTTTATACAGGAAGGAGTATGAACTAGATCGCCTCTGAAGTTACTTTTAACTGCAAATCTATCCTATGGCCTGAGGACAAATTATTTCCTGTATCCTAATGGGATTATCTTTCATTTTTGAAGAGGACCAATGATTTCTCAGAGTGATGTACTCATTTGTGTGTGAATTGGATTTAAGTAAGGTAGAACTTCACAAAGTTGTCAGTCTTATTCTCTCTGTCAAAGTAACAAATAATAGGAAGCAAGACATGAGTTATGATGACTGATGATGGTCCAGGATGCAGGTGATGGCCTTGGCATCTGCTTTGGCTGTTTTCATGGCCATTGAAACAAATTGTTCTCATCTGCCCATTCTTCCAGGGAAAGTTTTCACAAGATAACTCAACAACAGGTGATAAACCCTGAGAATGCGAAGAAAGACAAAAACATAATCTCTGTCCTCAAGAAGCTGAGGAGAGATAACATACAAAAAACAATGAACATTAAAGATATATACAATGTAAATGAGAGGTAATCTCAGAAGTAGAAGAGGAGGCTGGACAAGACCTCTTGCAAAAGCTAAGATTTTAGCTGATTTTTGAAAGAAGTCAAGAGGTAGAGGTGAGAAAAGAGATCATTCCACACATGGTTGACAGCCAGAGAAAATGAATAGAATCTGGAATTAGAGTATTGTGTTGGAGGGATAGTCAGAGATGGTTTCACTGGATTATAAACTATATGGAAAGGGGCAAATTAAAAAAAAAAGACAAGATAGGAAGGGGACAGGTAGAGGAGGACTTAAAAAAAGTCAGTCAGAGGATTTTATATTTAATCCTACAGATAACAGGGAGTCACTAGAGTTTATTGAATGGGGGAAGTGGTGACATGATCAGACCTAGGCTTTAGAAAAGTCACTTTGGCAGCTGAGTGAAGGGCACACTTCAGTGGGGAGACACTTGCTGAAGAGAGAACAACCAGAGGGTTATTGCAGAATCTGTGTGTGAGGTGATAAGGGCTACCCCAAGATAGACCTTTGTGAATGAAGAGAAGGAATTGTAGATAAAATTCATATTCTATGAATATAGCAAAACCAGGCTTGGCAACAGATTGGACGTGTGAATGATGACACTGAAATCGAGAACTTTAGTCACGGAAGAGAACCCATCAATAGACATGAGGACCTTGGGAAGAAGAGAAGGTTTCGGAGATAATGAATTATTTTTTGGACATGTTGAGTTGAGATGTGTTTGAAATCCAGTTTGAGATGGACAATAAGTAGTAGGTGATGAGTCTAAAGGTCAGGAGAGAGTTTAGGTAAGTTCATGTCACACAGTTGGAGATATCTGAAACTAGATTTAAACACAGGTCCTTATGACTCCAGGTCTAGTGTTCTATTCATTGACTCCTCTAGTTGCCCAGTTACTTCCCTTACTGCCTTCAAATCTGCAGCTAGGTGGAATTGAAGTATTGAACTTGGAGTAAGGAAGTACTGAGTTTAAATCTGGCACCTGACACTAGCTTTATGATCTTAGGAAAGTTGCTCTGTCAGTTAACTTATCTGCCTCAGTTTCCTCAAATGCAAAATTGGCACAATAAGAACACCTACCTCCCAAGAGGGTTGTTAGAATCAAATAAAATAATTATTTTAAAGCACTAGTCATAATTATATATTAATTAATATATAATTGTACATGTAATTATATAATTAATAATACAAAGCTTAATAATGACTTGTTTCCTGATTACCTTTCCCCAAACTTTATTTATTTATTTTATCTTATTTTTTTGTATTATAGCTTTTTGTTGACAAAACATATGCATGGATAAGTTTTTAACATTGACCCTTGTAAAAACTTCTTTTCCAACTTTTCCCCTTCTTCTCTTCATCTTCTCCCCTAGATGGCAGGTAGTCCCATACATGTTAAATATATTAAAGTATATGTTAAATATAATATATGTATACATATTTATACAGTTGTCTTGCTACACAAGAAAAATCGGGTTTAGAAAGAAGGTAAAAAATTACCTGAGAGGAAAAACAAAATTGCAAATAATAACAGAAAGAGTGTGAATGCTATGTTGTGGTCCACACTCATTTCCCAACATTCTTTCACTGGGTTTAGGTGGTTCTGTTCATTACTGATCAATTGGAACTGATTTGGATCCACTCATTATTAAAAATAGTCACTTCCATCAAAATTGATCCTCAATATAGTATTGTTGAAGTTTATAATGATCTCCTGGTTCTGCTCATTTCATTTATAATCAGTTCATGTAAGTCTCTCCAAGCCTTTCTGTATTCATCCTGCCGGTCATTTCTTACAGGAACAATAATATTCTACAATATTCATATGCCAAAATTTACCCAGCCATTCTCCAATTGATGGGCATCAATTCAATTTCCAGTTTCTAGCCATTACAAAAAGGCTGCCACAAACATTTTTGCACATACAGGTCCCTTTCCCTCTTTTAAGATCTTTGGGATATAAGCCCAGTAGTAATACTCCTGGGTCAAAGGGTATGCACAGTTTGACAACTTTTTGAGCATAGTTCCGAATGGTTGGATACATTCACAATTCCACCAACAAGGCATCAGTGTCCCAGTTTCCTTACATCCCCTCCAACATTCATCACTATCTTTTCCTGTCATCTTAGCCAGTCTGACAGGTGTGTAGTGGTATCTTAATTTGCATTTCTCTGATCAATAATGATTTGGAACACCTTTTCATATAGATAGAAATAGTTTCAATTTCATCATCTGAAAATTGTCTTTTCATATTCTTTGACCATTTATCAATTGGAGAATGGCTTGATTTCTTATAAATTTGAGTCAATTCTCATATACTTTGGAAATGAGGCCTTTATCAGACCCTTTAACTATAAAGATGTTTTCCCAGTCTATTGCTTCCCTTCTAATCTTGTCTGCATTAGTTTTGTTTGTAAAAAGCTTTTTAACTTGATATAATCAAAATTTTCTATTTTGTGATCAATAAGATTTCTAGTTCTTCTTTGGTCACAAATTCCTTCCTCTTCCACAGATCTGAGAGGTAAACTGTCCTATGTTCTTCAAATTTATTTATAATCTCATTCTTTATACCTGGATCATGAACTCATTTTGATTTTATCTTGATGTACGTTGTTAAGTATTTTTTCACTTCACTTTTATTGCTTCTTTTTTTCCTAATATGGAAATATTTTGCATGACTTCTAATATTAATGGATATTACATATTTTGCCTTTTTAATGGGTTAGAGCAGAGTAGAAGGAGGGAGAAAATTTGGAGCTGAAGATAAAAATTAAAAAGAAAAAAAAAAGAAAACCAACTTTAAATGACTGTACAAACGTCAGTTAAAAGTATTAAATCTAGAGACAGAGAGTTGAAAGAAATGATCATAATCACAGATTTATAGACAGAACTCATAGGCCATTTAGTATACTCTTATTAAAACTTCTATTTTTCCAATCTTTAAAGGAAAAGATACTTTTTTTCCCCCATACACATTATAAAATTTCCTCCCCTACTGAACATTGGGTCATAGTGTGAGCACTTGGGAGATAAATGAGAGCTTAGGTAATAAAGGTTAGAACAAAATGTATAAAGATATCTTAGGGTTTTCATTTAAGTGTCAAGGATAAGGGGTATGATGAATCAGAAGCTAAAGGGTCACTCACCATTTTTAAATATGATTTAAAACCCCTGAAGAAACATCTTCATTTTGTGAATGACTCAGCACAAAGACTTACTCTTAAGAGTTCTTGTGGCCTTGGAGCTGTAAGAATGCACATCTCTCAGGGATCCTTGTAGGTTAAGAGAAAATGTAAGGGCATTTTGTTAGTCAAGACAGAATTGAAGATTTTCACCTGTCTTAGTTAAATAGCTGTTCTTACAAAGATGGGGGGAGAGAGAGAGAGAGAGAGAGAGAGAGAGAGAGAGAGAGAGAGAGAGAGAGAGAGAGAGAGAGAGAGAGAGAGAGAGAGAGAGAAGAGAGGAGAGAGAGAGAGAGAGAGAGAGAGAGAGAGAGAGAGAGAGAGAGAGAGAGAGAGAGAGAGAGAGAGAGAGAGAGAGAGAGAGAGAGAGAGAGAGAGAGAGAGAGAGAGGTGGGAGGGATAGGAAGGAAGGAAAGGAGGAAAACAGGAAGGAAGCAAGAAGAAAGAAAAGGAAGGAGGGAAGGGAGAAGGGGAGGAGGGAGAAATGAAGGAAGGAAGGTAGAAAGGAAAGAAGAAAAGAAAGAAGGAAGGAAAGTAGAAAGGAAGGAAGGTAGGAAGAAAGGGAAGAAGGCAAGAGGGGGGAAGGAGGGAGAAATGAAAGAAGGAAGGAAGGCAGGAAGAAAGGAATGTAGGAAGGAAGGGTTTTAGATTCAAATAAGAACCCAAATATTATTGAGAAAGAACAAGCTATGATTATTATATAAAATATATAGAGAATATCACTATTTCTGAGTTTATCTTGTCCTTATCTCTATCATTTCCCTATAGTTCTATCTTTATCAGTTTATCTAGATCTATACCTATCCATAGATAAATATCTCCATAAAGAGAGAGGGGGGGGGAAGGAGAGAGAGAGAAGGAGGAATAAACAAAGATGGAGATGAAAAATGGATTAAAGTGGACAGAGATTTGGGGCAAGGAGACTTTTAAGACACTTCTCCAATTGTATCATAAGCTTCTTTTAATTCTGAATTCTGCAGTTGTAGAAATAACAAATAAATATCCAGTGAATGAAAGAATAAGTAAATAATAGCAGCTAAGAACTATTTAGGAAGTTATAACTTATTTGTACCTAGTAGTACCTATAAAATGAAGAAAATAATTATTGCAGAGATGGCAGGAAAAACTGAATTCTAGTCCTATTTCTGACAAATATTAGCTGTATGATCATGAACTGTGGTCATTTAATCATAAAGGGGACAAAGCAGTTCTCTAAGACTATAATAATTAATCAGCATCAGTGAAAGGAATTTTCACACTGGAAGTTCTTTGAACAGATGTAATCATGAGTCCCCCCCTCAAAATCAAACCAAAACAAAAAAAAAAAACAAAACCAAGCAAACAAAATATTGTGCTTTTCATAGGGTTGCTGTGAGATTCAAATTAGATGAATGCTAATTGATATCAGCACATCACTAAGATTTTAAAAGGCATTATTGTTTTGTCTCATCTGATCCTACCAATAATAATGATAATAATTTCCTTTTGTTAAAAATATTATTTCACTTGATCCTTACAGTGACTCCAAAAATACGCACTATTATTATCTACGTTTTATAGATGAGAAAACTGAAGGAGATAGTGATATCCGGGGTCACATACTTAATAAATGTCTGAAAATAGATTTGAACTCAGGTCTTCCTGACTCCAAATCTAATAATCTCTCCACTCATGGCCTAGATGTCTAACATACAAATTAGGAATCATATAATCTAAATTTTAGTAAATTTACTGAAGACATTTAGATTCAGAGAAAAAAAAAAAAAAGATTTCCCCCATAATCAAATATCTAATAAGAATGTTCTAGCTGGAATTCAAGCTTATGATTCCTGGCTAGAAATCCAGAATAGTTTCTAATATTCTGTGATGTTTCCTCCTTAAGATTTACTCTCTTTCAGTGTTCCAAATCACTACTGATCAGAGAAATGCAAATTAAGACAACTCTGAGATACCACTACACACCTGTCAGATTGGCTAAAATGACAAGAACAAATAATGATGAATGTTGGAGGGGATGTGGGAAAACTGGGACACTGATGCATTGTTGATGGAGTTGTGAAAGAATCCAGCCATTCTGGAGAGCAATTTGGAACTATGCCCAAAAAGTTATTAAACTGTGCATACCCTTTGATCCAGCAGTGCTGTTATTGGGATTATATCCCAAAGAAATACTAAAGAGCGGAAAGGGACCTGTATGTGCCAAAATGTTTGTGGCATCCCTTTTTGTAGTGGCTAGAAACTGGAAGTTGAATGGATGTCCATCAATTGGAGAATGGTTGGGTAAATTATGGTATATGAAGGTTATGGAATATTATTGCTCTGTAAGGAATGACTAGCAGGAGGAATACAGAGAGGCTTGGAGAGACTTACATCAACTGATGCTGAGTGAAAAGAACAGAACCAGAAGATTTCTGTACACTTCAATGCTGTATGAAGAGGTATTCTGATGGAAGTGGAAATCTTCAACATAGAGAAGATCCAACTCACTTCCAGTTGATCAATGATGGACAGAAATAACTACACCCAGAGAAGGAACACTGGGAAGTGAATGTAAATTGTTAGCACTACTGTCTATCTACCCAGGTTACTTATACCTTCGGAATCTAATACCTAATGTGCAACAAGAAAATGGTATTTACACACATATATTGTATCTAGGTTATATTGTAACATATGTAAAATGTATGGGATTACCTGTCATTGGGGGGAGGGAGTAGAGGGAGGGAGGGGATAATTTGGAAAAATGAATTAAAAAAAAAAAAGATTTACTCTCAGCTTTAAATCTTTATTACCCTTCTAATCTCTCCTGGCTTCATTTGCATTAATTAAATTATATTTTTACACAAGGAAGGAAAGAAAATCTCACAGACTTCTGACTTGAACTTATGTTTGGCCAAAGGTTCATTCAGTTGCTTCTTCAATTCCTCTAGTGAAGGAGTGAAATTTTCAATTCAGTATATTTTCACTTTTAAAAAAGACTGCCATTTATTAAATCATTTCCTCTTCCACATATTAAGCTGAATTCTGCACTTACAATCCAGGGCTCCTACTTCTTCCTTCTATCAAACAAGAGTTTCTAGCCTATTCCTTGTGACAGCTCTATAAATTCTAGAACATAGATATCATGACCCATTCTCTCTTATCTCATTTAAAAATTTCCAGTTACTTCACTATTCCTTATTGTATAAAGCTTGTAAAGCTCTTCAACATTTTGATTGTTCTTCTTTTGATTAACCCCAACCATGTCCTTCCTGAAGTATAGTGCTCAGAATTGAAGACAGTACTCCAGATGGTATCTGACCAGGGGAAAGATTGCAGTGGGACCATCATCTCCTTAATCCTAGGTTCATAGGAAGCTAGACCCTATAATGGATAAAGCACTGGGCTTGGACCCATTAAGATCTAAATTCAGATCTGGTTTCAGATAATTACAGATAACTCCTAGGATTGATGATGTAATGATTCTACAACACTTAGTCTAGTGCCTAGCATCTAGAAAGTGCTATATAAATGTTTGCTTTTATAATTCTTTTTCTTTTCTTCCTTCAATTTCATCTTCATCTTCTGACTCCATGCAGCTTAAGAGTACATTCTTATTTTTGAGTTGAGGGGCTCACTATATCAAATTACAGATAGGGATCTTTAAGTTCTTATTAAGACTAAATCTGGACTGGAATGGCACATGGCAGTTTAGGTTCGTTATTGATGCTCTGAGGCAATTGAATCATTAAAAAAGAGAGTTTACTTAGCCCTAATAAACCAAGGATATGCAGCCAGGATACAGGAACACAACTTTAAAAGATGCGACCATACTTTGTCTTCATATGAAAACAGATCTGTTTAGGAGGTTATGGTATTATGATTCAAGTGGTCTTTGAATATCTACCATGTTGGAAGGACATTGATTATAAATGTATGGAATCTTTATTCCCCTTGGTAAGAGGTTACATCACCCTACTTAGTTGCAGCTAGGAAGTTATACCAAAAGAAACATAGAATGAGCCTTGCTCCATCCCAGCTTTTAGAAAATACTATAGCCTATATAAAATTCCAGCTTTTAGAAAAAAAAAAAAAAAAAAAAAAAAAAAAAAAACTAAGCCTAATCCAATTAAGCAGAACAGAAGTAGGGAGAATTGTGGTAGATTCTGGTTCTCTCATAGGTCCTTTCCAACCCTAGATTCTATTTTGCATGAACCAGTATAAGTAAGTTTGAGAAGATAGGAGAAAATAGGATCCTTCTTCCATCTAGAGACTGGTCAGTGTTTCAGCTTGGTCATATCCTTGAATAACTGTCAATTTTTAAATGTGCTTTTAAACATATATATATTTATTTTCCCTTTCCCTTGATGTTCAAATAAAATGTTGCTTTGCTTTATGAATAGCATATTCTATTTACTTAATTTGCTTTCAATTTCAAAGAAAACTGGCATTGTTCATTTCATTAAAGAGATCTGAGGAAGGGATCTGGCCTATAAACACCTTTTAAAGTGTTTCTTGTCTATTATCTTATTGACTCAACACTCAGATCTCTTTGCCAGAAATGCCCAATTGTCCCTTTGTCTAAGTACTCGTTTATATTGATCTTAATCTAATTAGCCCCTTCAAAGGATGGTATGTGTCATAATTCATGTCTTGATCTAATTAGCTGCTGCAGCTCAGACAGCATGGATTTGAAATAATAATTGCTACTATGCAAACTTCTTCTTTTGTGTATATGTCAGAAGTTGTATGCTAGATATAAGCATTTCCAAATATCTGAGGTTTTTGACAGTGTCAAAGATTCAGGCTAAAATGCCTTAGAATTTTACTGGGAGTGTTGATGAACTTGCTTTTCCATGTGACACTTAGCATATTTGTTCCCTACTCCTACTGCTCTAAATAGTTTTCTTACCATATAAGAAAATCATTTTTTCCCTCTGGTCCTGCTTTTAGTTAGCAGTGGATGACGAACAGAATTCCAAAGGCTTTTGTGACCACACACCAGCCCCAATGACTTAATTTTTTACTTCCACAGACCTTATATTCTAAGAGTTAACAATGGCCACCATAAAAAAAGATATAGGTAGGAAATCAAGACATTTTGATTAATTTCTACTTAACTATATTTACTAACTGTGTGATTTTGGGTAAGTCAATTCCTCTCTCTATACCTCAGTTTCTTTCTTTGTAAAAGTGGCAAGGTTTAACTGGATGATCTTTCAGGTCACTTCTTTGTAGAATCATATAAAGAACTCTGGATTGAAATAAGGAGACTTATGATTGAATCATTCTTAGTTGTGTGCTCGTGACCAAGTCAGGATTATAGATCCTTTTAAAAAATTTTTTTTATTAATTTTATAATTATAATTTTTTTGACAGTACATATGCATGGGTAATTTTTTTTTTTTTTTAATAACATTATCCCTTGTATTCACTTCTTTTCCAAATTTTCCCCTCCCTCCCTCCCTCTACTTCCTTCCCTAGATGACAGGCGAGGATTATAACTACTTGAAGATCATCTACTTCTACTTTTAATTTTGTAGATGAAAATTTAAGAACTAGTAAGGTTTGAAAATCACAATCAGTAGAGAATTTAGATCCCTGGATTTTCTGACTCTGAATGTGGCATTTTTATCTCTCATCAGAAACCCTTGCCTTTTCAATTCAATTTTCCATCTGTAAAATGGGAATATATGACCTCCTTCCCTACCTTATAAGAATGCTGTGAGCAAAGCACATGGAAAGCACTAGGGAATTGAATGCATCATAATTTGAAAGCCCTAGAAAAAGGACTCATTCTCAATAACAATAATAATGCCATTTGGTGGAATAAGTTGACTTTGTTATGTCTTTCTGTTATGACTTTTGCTATGGGGCACTGGAGTAAATCATCTCTGAACCTTTGTAATCCTGATTAATCCTTTGAAAGTTTGCTGCTATAAATACAGTGGCTCTGGTTGTCTTAGTACCATCTCTTAAAACACAGGTCTGCAATTCATTTCATATTTTTACTTTTAAAGTTCCAATTTGAATTATTTTTCATGAAATTAAGGCTCTTATTCCCAGTATACTTATAAGTTTAGAGAAAATTGAGGGACTTCAGCATGAATTCTGTTGGTTCCTCTGATCTTGACTTCTCAGGACTATCACCAAATTTCTCTTTCTTTTGTTCTCAACAAAATAGGTTTACCTACTTTTTATCTTTAAGGTCTATGTCTTGATCTAATTCCATTCTGTTTCCCCTGGGGGTCTTGTTCTAGCAATTATTTTCTCTCTTTTGTGAAGGCTCCATCTTTCCCTCTCCATAGACTTCTCATACAGTTAATCAAGAAACATTTATTCATTGTTTCCTATGTGCCAGACTCTAGATAAGTACTAGAACATTCATAAAGAAGTCCCTGCCCTCAAGGAACGGCATTACAACCAAGGAGATAAGTTGCAAATATATAGATAAATACAAGATTCCCCTAGGTAAAGAGGGATGTTTACCATTACAAACCTTGATGTCACAAACCTAAAAACAACTCAATACTATTCTGGTGGTAGAGGCCACATTTTAGAGATATGGAAACTAAGACTCAGAGAAGGTCACATAAGTAGCACATGGGAGGACTGGGTTTCAACTTCAGGTCCTGGGATTCCAAATAAACTCCTTGAGAGCAGAAATAATTTAATTTAAAAAACTTTGATAGTTACAACTGTCATTATTGTTTCTTCTAAATCTGATTTTCTGACTTTATTATTTCTATTTATAACTTGACCCAATCTCCAATGTTCAAAGTGTTAGACCTACCTTTGGCCCATCCTCTGCAATATGTATTATATCTAGTTAATTATCAAGTCCTTCTTTTTTATTTCCTCAATACAACTTAAATTCATTTCCTTTCCTCTTGTTCTTGTCACCTTACTAGTAGAAGCCCTTATTACCTCTCACTTATACACTTGCAACAGCTTCTTAAGAGATATCCAACTCCATTCTATAGTGTCCTTTCTTTATTTCACCTTCTTGCTTTTTGCCAGAATAATTATTTTTATTCATGACTTTCTCACCTCTCTGCTCAAAAATCTTCATTTGTAGCTCCTTATTACCTACTGAATAAACTACAAACCCTTTGTCTCTGTCTCCCTCTGTGTCTCTGTCTTTGTATTATTTATGCTCCACATGGTACAAAACCCTTCACAATTTGACAATATATTTTATCATATTATTCCTATATAAATAACCCTAAGCTGTAACAACACATTAATACACCCTGCCCTTGTGAAAATTTTCTCAGCTCTCATATCTCCAGACTTTTGTTCACCCTAGTCATTGTGTTTGAAATGTCTTTTCATTTTGTATTTTCCATCTTCTTTTAATATCCAACTCTAAATGCATTTCTTTCAGGAGGAAACGAAAGCCCTTGGTGATGCAGGTGGATACAATGCTGGAACTAACGGTAGGAAGACCTCAAGTTCAAATTTGAGTCAGGCACTTATTCAGCTGTGTGACCCTGCATTAGTTACTTTAACTTGTCTTCCTCAGTTTCACAATCTATAAAATGGACTTAATAGCACTAACTTCTCAAATTCATTGAAAGAATCAAAATGAGATGATATTTCTAAAGCACTTTGAACATTTTAAAGCACTAAATAAGAGCAATTTAAAAAAAGCCTTCTTGCTCAAAAATAATCTTCCCATTTTAACTTCAAACTTGGTTCAAAATTATATTCTACATCTCTCTTGCATATCATAGAATATTTCTTTGAGTCATAACTATTTATGTTTTTGTCTGTTCTTTCTGCTTTTCTGAATCTTTGTAGAGGGAATGGTCCATGTTTTATTTAAATTTTGTTTCTCACTCAATATCTATACCGTAAGCATAGTAAATATTTGTTGAATGAATAAATAAAAGTATAATTAACTAGTTATCTATCCACATTAGTTATCCTTAGAGTATTTACAGTTTAAAAAAGTACTGAGAAGGTTTCAGGCCTAGGTGTAATCCCTATGTATTAACCTTTAGTGATGATAGTGCTAGGTTACAGGAATAGGGCAAAACAGTAGTTCTCACCAAGTAAAGTTCTAACAAGTTCTTTTTAAAACATATTCCACAATTATTTCTTTCAAATTAGTACAGTTTTGAGGTACTAATAAAAGTATATGAAGAAGAAAAAATTAACCACATGTATAGGGAAAAGTTCTCAGATCTTATTAATATTAAGAAATGTTGACTGAAAGAATATAAAAGACTACTGACCTATATATGCTTACTCTCCCAGCTATGTCATATCTTTTTAAATAGTATTTTCCTTAAATATATATAATGGCAATTTTTAGCATTTATTTTTTGCAAGATTTTGAATTCTAAAATGTCAGATCTTTATGAAAGTCATCCATATGCGAATTAAGGATATTATTAAGAAATAAGTCATCTTTCTCAAATGACATTCAAGAATAGAAAACATCACCACTGTATAAAAATGAACAGAAACTTGGAGAGGATATAATATCCTATTGTAATTTGTTTCTTGATTTTGGTAAGAGTATTTGATTCAATAGTACTAAATGCCACTTTGCAATCTCATTTACGGCTAGATGTCTCCCATCCATAAATCAACATCAATTCAAAATTGCTAGAAACCACATCAACAAAAACCTGTTCAGGGAATCTCTGATAACAAATATCAGGTGAGGCATAAAACAGGGAGTTGTAACCTTGCCAAAGGTATTCACCAGTAAGATAGAAGAGATGTAATAGAGAGTCTAGGTTGAGGAGGGATTGCCCGTGGATGACAGGTTCCTCCTGATAGTCCTGTTGTGGATAACATTGTGTCGATTTAATTAAGCCTCAGTATGTTGCAGACCTTCCTGGAAGATGCCTGTAATCCTTCAAAGGAGTCTGATCTGTCTACTTACACAGAATAGATCAAGTGAATAAAAGAATTTTTATTGCTTAGATTTCAACATACATATGGGTGGAGATCCTATAGAGCTGTTCAACATTGTGTATGTATACATATAAGCAGATATGTTTATATATATGCATATGTTAATACATATTTATCAGTGGGCACATATACATATGTATATAGTATATATATGTACACATACACAGATCTGGAAAAGACATTGCAAATGGGCAATGAACTGAGTTCAGAATTTACAGGGAGATGGAGAGTTCTCTTTTAACTGATTGCATGAAAGCAAAGGCCCATTTTTTTTTTAATACAAAAATTTCTCTGGTATTATGTGTCCATAAAATATGAAATCTGTCTGTAAAGAACTAAAGTGAAGTAACACATAGAAGGCAACAGAGAGGCTAATCATAAATGTGAACAGGTTATAACCTAGGAACAATAAGGAATATCAAAGAGCAACAGAAATAAAGGGAAAGACTTGTAATCTTGAAAGAAAAGAGGGGCTGGTTGGATGGCAATATGACAATGACAGCTAGAGTGCTCCACTGCTGCCTCCGAAGTTAGGAGAAAGTGGGGAAGGCCATTAGTACATATGGACAACCTGTGGTGACTGGGGGGGAGAACATGGATAAGAAGCAGTATGTATAATAGGTGTCAATCTGTACCAAAGATTCTGTATACAAAGAAGTCAGATAGTTCTACCCTCTCATTTTATAGATAAGGATTCTGAAATGAGGGAGCTTTTTCCCTTAAGTCACAAAGCTAGGAAGTAGCACATCTGGCATTTGAACATGTGTCTTCTGAGTACAAATTCTGTGCTTTTTTCCATTATATCTTATTTAGGGACTGAGTAATGGGATAAATCCCCCAGTATGAGGAGGGTAAGCCTAGGAGGGATGATGGAAACACATCATATTATTATTGCATTTCAATATTCAATAAGCACTATCTTATAGGGATCACATGAAATATAGTTCAGAGATTAATACAAGTGAAGAGACATGGAAATTAAGTAATTTCCTAACTAATTTCCCGTCAGTATATTCTCCAATTGACTTCTCTGGAAATCATGCCCCTATTCTGGGTAGATTTTTCCCTCACTTTTTCTCAGTTTCTTTCTATGTGTTTAGTTTTATCATTAGAATGTAGGCTTATTAGTAAGCAGGAATTATCTTTCTTTTGTTTATATTCTTACTTTCAGCCTTTAATACATAGAAATACTTAATAAATACTAATTGACTGATATCAAAACGCGTTTCCTTGTACTAGAGTTTATAGATCTTTCAGGGAGTAATGGGAAAGCAGGAGATGACAGGAGGCAGGGTTTTAGACAAACAAAAGAGTAAAAGCTGATTTCCCTTATCCCCCCTCCCCCCTCCAAATACACACAAAAAAGTGATATTCAAGACAAACTCCATCTATTTATATTTTTGTCTAAATCTAGCCTCAAAGTATAATGCTTATGGAAAAGGATTTTACTCATTTTTAAAATTATACAACTGAGTTTGATAATCCTGTTACATCAACAAAAGTAGGAATATCTTAAAAGCAATGGAATTATATTTTGAAAATTCACTTAGACCTCAAGCATGGAGGTCATTTAAGACATTTAAGAACTTAAGAAAGAGCATTAAGTATAAAGCATTTTTTTTTTACCTGTATTGCATGTAGGCTGCATGGAGGAGCTGGTAGTACATAGACTTTTTATTGCTATGAGATTTTCTTGAAGCTAATCTTTATGTATCTTATATATACATTGTTATTTCTATGTTGTCTCACTGGTTAGACTGTGTTCTCCTTGAATGCAGGGATCCTGTTTTTACCTTTCTTTGTATCCTATGTACCTCACATAAAATAAGGCTTAAAAAAGATTGTTGATTGGCTGATTTGGAGGACCAAATTAGGCATGCAAGAACTAAGGTCTTCTGGTATTTATATGCAACAACTCTATGAAAGGAAGCCAGAAAGCCCATTCTGGCTGCAGCCTTTGGGTGATCACTTTCTTTAATCCAGCCTAAATAGTTCTTGGCTCACAAACTCTGTCAGTTCTCTTTTCCTCCTGATTACATTTGTCCAGTATTCAGGGAAGAACCTCTTCTTACTGGATTATACTTTCCACACTAAGAAGCCATCCATAATACTACAAAATAGATCATGAAACAGGAGAAATATGACCTTATGAGACAAGGCAGAATATATTGATCTAATTTGACAGGAGGAGGAACCTTGAGGAAGTGCTAAAGTCAGCTCAGTGACATCTGGTCAGTTCTTTCTGTATGATTCATTCATCCTGAAAGTTGTAAATACTTCTTGGAGGATACCCTCAGACTATTCAATATGGGTAGCATATTGCAGAATCAGATTCTCAGAGTTGAAAACATTACCGGCAAAATCGTCAAATCCATATATGAATAAGATTCATATATTTTCTTTAGTGAAGGGAATTTGCTCCTACTTAAGGCCACTCATGATAGCTTGATATTTTAATAATTTTTTCCCTTATGTTGTTTTACTTAGTATTTTCTTTTTAATGGTTTAAATATGCTTTTTTGTTGTACAGTTGTTTTAATTATATCTAATACTTCATGAACCTGTTTAAATTATTATTTTTTGTTTTATTTATTACTATTTATTTATTTATTTTTAGGCTGGGGTTAAGTGACTTGCCCAGGGTCACACAGCTAGGAAGTGTTAAGTGTCTGAGACCAGATTTGAACTCAGGTCCTCCTGAATTCAAGGGTGCTCTATCCACTGCGCCAGCTATATGCCCCATTTTGTTTGTTTTTTTGACAAAGATACTGGAGTGGTTTGCCATTTCTTTCTTCAGTGAAATAATCATTTCACTTTCTAGACTCTCCCTGGAAAATGATTGATCTTTCAACCTTAGGATATATGAATATTTAATTAATCAAAGACATCCATGACTTCAAGGAGCTTATATTCATTGGGGTGGGAGAGAACAACATATGCCCATAAAAGTAAATTCAATATAATAAAAGAACCAAGGGCATTGGAGATTTAAGAATTGGATGGTATAATGCTGAATCTTCTCCCATCTTCTTTTGAATATATTTCAACTGGTTAAAAACCCTTTCTAGAATGCAGAATACAGAAATGGATATAGATTTCCAACTATAGACTTTCTGGATGGACAAGGTAAACCATGACTTTCCTTGTTCTTCATTGCACTACTTTTATTAGTATAGTCTGTGATTGTGTTAGGTGTTTGGGTCTGCCATATCATACCTGTGATTCATTTGAGTCACCAAAATACCAGGTTTTCTTTATATAAACTATGATATGCATTAAAATCTTAGTACTGATGGCTTAAAACTGCACCAAGACTTTTTGGACACCTGTATCATTTTTATTTATTTATTTATTTTGGTCCTTTTTTATTCTATACTTGTAGATTGATTTCCTGAACTCAAGACTAGCATTTTACATTTATTACTATTAGATTTCTCTAAAGTTAATTTTTATGACATTTCTCAAGCCTTCTTATCTCAAGATTTTTTATACCTTGCTTCTATTATTCACTGTATTAGTTATTCTTTTTAGTTTTGTATTATCTTTAAATTTGTTCTATTTCTTTTGTTTCTTCATCTCAGCCATTGGTGTTTTTAATATATACTGGCATCAATGATAGGATTTTATGGTCCTGCATTAGAGACTCCATTGCACAGATATCTCTGTATCCTCATGTGGTTCTGTGGAGGATTGGTATTGCTCCACACTTCTTTAGAGATTTTTTTTTATATTTATCATTTCTCATTATCTTCTCAAATTACTCCATAGACAGATAAGTTTAGGGGCATTTTCTCTAAGACTACCCTATTTCCTGGAATATCTGGAGAAAGGATTAAATCCATAGTGAATTGAAATTCATAGAAAAAATTGACATGAAATTATTCAAACCAATATGAGAACTAAGGCAGACATAGACATCTAATAGTGCTATGAATTCAGAAGTTGCTGTAAGTTCTTGATGTGGTCAGATTATGTCATATCTAAAATGTACCTGACTTTTGATTCTGCTCGACCTAGCTGTACAAGGTCAGTGTTATAGGCTTAAAAACAGAACTGGAACCAGAGTACATTATTATCCACCTTTATACATTTTCTATTTATTTATTTATTTATTTATTTTTTATTATATATATATATATATATTATAATATTATCCCTTGTATTCATTTTTCCAAATTACCCCCCCTCCTTCTATTCCCTCCCCCCGACGACAGGCAATACCATACATTTTACATGTGTTACAATATAATCTAGGTACAATACATGTGTGTGAATATCATTTTCTTGTTGCACAATAAACATTAGAATCCGAAGGTACATGCAACCTGGGCAGACAGATATTAGTGCTAACAATTTTCATTCCCCTCCCAGTGTTTCTTCTCTGGGTGTAGCTACCTCTGTCCATCATTGATCAACTGGAAGTGAGTTGGATCTTCTTTATGTTGAAGATTTCCATTTCCATCAGAATACATCCTCATACAGTATTGTTGTTGAAGTGTACAGTGATCTTCTGGTTCTGCTCATTTCACTCAGCATCAGTTGATTTAAGTCTCTCCAAGCCTCTCTGTATTCCTCCTGCTGGTCATTTCTTACCGAGCAATAATATTCCATAACCTTCATATACCACAATTTACCCAACCATTCTCCAACTGATGGACATCCATTCATCTTCCAGTTTCTAGCTACAACAAAAAGAGCTGCCACAAACATTTTGGCACATATATGTCTCTTTCCGCTCTTTAGTATTTCTTTGGGATATAATCCCAGTAGTAGCGCTGCTGGGTCAAAGGGTATGCACAGTTTGATAACTTTTTGGGCATAATTCCAGATTGCTCTCCAGAATGGCCGGATTCTTTCACAACTCCACCAGCAATGTATTAGTGTCCCAATTTCCCCACATCCCCTCCAACATTTGTCATTATTTGTTCCTGTCATCTTAGCCAATCTGACAGGTGTGTAGTGGTATCTCAGAGTGGTCTTAATTTGCATTTCTCTGATCAGTAGTGATTTGGAACACTCTTTCATGTGAGTATCCACCTTTATACAAAATGTATAATTGACTCCAGCTGATCCCAGAATGAAGGCAGATATTCCCTTTGCTTTCCAGGGTATAACATTTGACCTGGATTTTGTAGTTATATTGAAAAGAACAATATTAATTTTAAAAGGTAAATTTAGGCATATTTGACCAATGGTTATTATTATCTGAGAGTAAACTTAGTGGGGAAAAATACATTGGATTTGGAGTCAGAAAATCTGTGTTCAAATCCAATCTCTGATTATTTTGTAGCAGTATGATTTTGAGTAATTTACTTAACTTTCCCAGGATCTGTTTCCTCAACTGAAAAATGAGGGATATATATATATATATATATATAATCTCTTCATGTGTGTGTGTGTGTGTGTGTGTGTGTGTGTGTGTGTATACAATTGAGTTTCAGTCATTTTTCATTCATGTCTAATTCTTCATGATCTTGCTACTGGACTCAGCTCCAGAACAGAAAGTGAGGCTGGTGACTTTGCATAGTCCTCCCTCAATCAAATTCAATTCATTTGATATTCATGGCATCACCTCCATGATATCATGGCCCTCTTCAAGAATGAAGGACAAACCACAAACAGCTGCAGATCTATGTTGCTTTAGTCTTACCTTTTAGAGCTTCAGTTTCCTCAATTGTAAAATTAAAATTAGGAGCTAAACTTTGTAAAGTCTCTTTCATTCCGTGGATTCTAACATAGTAATAATCACATTTCAACTTTGTATATGTGCACTGTGAAAAAGTTGAAAAGATGATTTTCTGAAAAAGCAGATTTTCATAATAAAAGAAAATAAACCATTAGCTAAAATATCACTTTTCAAAACTGAACTCAATATTTAGGGCTCTGATTCAAGCAAACCACTTTGTATGTTGGACTTTAGATATCAGAGAATTCAACTCCCTCAATTTTAGGTAAAGAAACTGAGGCACAGAGAGGTTATATCCCTTACTGCAAATTGCTGTGGTAACCTCAACATGACTAGGACAGAATTAGAAGGAATCTTAGGAGCCATCTACTTCAAATTGTGCTTTGCACCTGAATAATGATCTCCTCTACAGTATTCCATGAACTTTAATGATGGGGACCTCATATCTTGAGATCTGAATCCAATCTCCTGATTTTTATTTCTTGCCCTTTCCACTACACTACTGATAATTTCTTGTGTGTATCTCTGTGTGTTTATATGTATGCATTTTTAAAAACAAAAACATAAAACAAATTCAGAAACAGAATCATTTTATAAATGTTTCCATTTTGAATGAGTAATTTAGGTTATATAAATAATTTCATCTCATTAGGGCTAAAGGTCAAATTTTATTAGGATTGTTAATATTAATAAAGTATTCCTCACAAAAGAAGTGTCATCTCTGATACAGAGACAAGTGGTGCTTGAAAGTAGAAAGATCAAGAAAATGCCAACTCACTAATCAGCAATTATGGCTGTCCTATTCCCAGGTTTTTTGATGAATCACACTGGCTATCAAATCTCCAAAAGAATTGAAAGAAACTCCTGTGTTCGTCTCTGAAATGCAATGCTCCCTGAAAACCAGAAATATGTGTATTTCTTTAAGAAGCAAAATTCCCAAAAGGAAAAATTTGAAATCATATTAATGAAATACAAAACTACAGCATTCTCTGATTTTTTTTTCTTTTTAGTTGTAATGCCACCATTGTAAATAGTTTAGACTCTTCTGAATGATCTCTAAGATCTCACGATAAAACAGTATGCAATCCATGAATTTGCATTGACTCACAACTCAAATGGCTCACCATACATGTGAAGCTTACCTGAAATAACTTAGTTCTTTAATTAAAAAAAAAAAAAAAAGAAAAGAAATCACAAAGCTCAGAAACAAAGGGAATGGGTGAAGTGCAATATCATAACAAGGCAACCTTAAAATGGGTAACAGAGGTGCTCATTTAGTTCAGTTCAGGCCACAGTAGTGAATATTTATATAGAAGGAACATATTTATTTATCTTCTCATAGTGTAATTGATCAATCTAATTCAAAAGTTAAATGAAAAACTGCCATTGACTAAAGCTTTTCCTTGTGAGAATCCACATTGGTTTTGTTCTTTCTATGTATATTTAAAACTAGATTTAACAATGATCACAGATGGAATTTGATCAATCTAAACTGGGAAGAAAATTCCAGGGTTTAGAAATGTGAATGGAAAATGTACTAACTCCAGAGCTTCATATGTATGGTCTGTGATCAGGTAGGAGCCCATGATCTCAATTGCCATGACAACCTCGTTTCTTATGCATTATCCTGAAGCAACCAGGATTCAGACCCTAATAAAATTTGTAAGTTGAAGCCATCACCTCATATTAACCCAGAAATGAATTGTGAGGTAGTACAGAAAGAAGTTATCTATTTAATATTTGAATTCCTGGCATGTTTTAGGCTTTGTATAGACTGAAAATATGACAATCTTTGCCTTCTAGTAGGTTGTTTTTTAAATATTAAGTTGTTTTCAGTCAGAAAATAAAGTCTTCCACTTTCTATTTTCCATTGCTATGAATAGTGTGTGTATATGTATGTATGTGTGTGTATGCATAAAAGCAAGGTATTTCAATGCAATTAGTAATATATACATTATTTACAATGAAATTATCATCTTAGAATATTATAACATCCAAGGAAGTGAAATATAACATTAAGGAAACAAATGCTCATCATTAACTCCTTTTCATTGTTCAAAAACAGCATAGTACAATGTACCTATGTGTTAAGTTTCTTTTGGTCAAAGATCAGTATAAGGTAATTTAGAATAATTCCTTGCCTAATTTACCTATACTGATGACTTTATAGTGAGAGAAAATGTGGCATATTAGAAAAAGTAAAGAAATCAGAATTTTAGTTTAGTCCTGGCTCAGATGTGAGATCCTTGACAACAAAAGTGCAACTACCAATGGCAACTAGGACTTTGCATCAAAGTATTCATATAGTGTTTTTTGATGAAAGCTATGTAGAAGCCCAGTATAGGAAAGGACTCTTAGGCAAGACTGTACTAACCTTCCCATAGAATGTTGGGGCAGTAAGAAATCATGTTGTAAGGACCTGCCTAATTGTTACACCAATCTCTCAATGGGATTCCTGGACCCAATTCCATTCCCTACATAATGGTTACTGAAGTAGCTCCTCAGGCAGGATAACTACAATTTTATTTTATGTCATTTTATTTTTTATTTTTATTAATTATAATTTTTTGACAGTACATATGCATGAGTAATTTTTTTCTTTTTACAACATTATCTCTTGTATTCATTTTTCCAAGTTTTCCCCTCCCTCCCTCTACTCCCTCCCCTAGATGACAGGCAATCCCATACATATTAAATGTGTTACAATATAACCTAGATACAATATATGTGTGTAAATCCAATTTTTTTTTTGTTGCATGGTAAGAATTGGATACCGAAGGTATAAGTAACCTGGGTAGAAAGACAGTAGTGCAGACAGTTTATATTCAATTCCCAGTGTTCTTTCTCTGTGTGTAGTTGTTTCTGTTCATCATTGATCAACTGAAAGTGAATTGGATCTTCTTTATGTTGAAGATATCCACTTCAATCAGAATATGTCTTCATACAGTATTGTTGTTGAAGTGTACAGTGATCTCCTGGTTCTGCTCATTTCACTCAGCATCAGTTCATCTATGTCTCTCCAAACCTCTCTGTATTTATCCTGCTGTTCATTTCTTACAGAACAATAATATTCCATAACGTTCATATACCATAATTTACCCAAACATTCTCCAATTGATGGACATCCATTCATTTTCCAGTTTCTTGCCACTAACATTTTACCACATACAGGCCCCTTTCCCATTTTAAGTTTTTCTTTGGGATATAAGCCCAGTAGTAGCACTGCTGGATCGAAGGGTATGCACAGTTTGATAACTTTTTGAGCATGGTTCCAAATTGCTCTCCAGAATGGCTTGATTCTTTCGCAACTCCACTAAGAATGCATCAGTGTCCCAGTTTTCTCATATCCCCTCCAACATTCATTATTATCTTTTCCTGTCATCTTAGCCAATCTGACAGGTGTGTAGTGGTATCTCAGAGTTGTCTTAATTTGCATTTCTCTGATCAGTAGTGATTTGGAAAACTCTTTCATATGAATGGATATACTTTCAATTTCATCATCTGAGAATTTTTGTCTGTTCATATCCTTTGACCATTTATTAATTGGAGAATGGTTTGATTTCTTATAAATTAGAGTCAGTTCTCTATATATTTTGGAAATGAGAACTTTATCAGAAACTTTAATTGTAAAAATATTTCCCCAATTTGTTACTTCCCTTCTAATCTTGTTTGCATTAGTTTTGTTTGTACAAAAGCTTTTTAATTTGGTGTAATCAAAATCTTCTATTTTGTGATCAATAACGATCCTAGTTCTCCTTTTGGTCATAAATTCCTTCCTCCTCCACAGGTCTGAGAGGTAGACTATCCTATGTTCCTCTAATTTATTTATGATCTCGTTCTTTATGCCTAAATCTTGGACCCATTTTGATCTTATCTTGGTATATGGTATTAAGTGTGAGTCCATATCTGATTTCTGCCATATTAATTTCCAGTTTTCCCAACAGTTTTTTTCAAATAATGAATTCTTATCCCAAATGTTGGTATTTTTGTGGTTGTCAAACACTAGATTGCTATAGTTGTGCCATATTTTGTCCTGTGTACCTAATCTGTTCCACTGATCAACTAGTCTATTTCTTAGCCAATACCAAATGGTTTTGGTGACTGCTGCTTTATAATATAGCTTTAGATCAGGTACAGCTGGACCACCTTGATCTGACTTTATTTTCATTAGTTCCCTTGAAATTCTTGACCTCTTATTCTTCCATATGAATTTTGTTGTTATTTTTTCTAGGTCATTAAAATAGTTTCTTGGGAGTCTGATTGGTATAGCACTAAATAAATAGATTAGTATGGGGAGTATTGTCATCTTTATTATATTTGCTCGGCCTATCCAAGAGCAATTAATGTTTTTCCAATTATTTAAATCTGACTTTATTTTTGTGGCAAGTGTTTTGTAATTTTGCTCATATAATTCCTGACTTTTCTTTGGTAGATGCATTCCCAAATATTTTATACTCTCGACAGTTGTTTTGAATGGAATTTCTCTTTGTATCTCTTGCTGTTGCATTTTGTTGGTGATGTATAAAAATGCTGAGGATTTATATGGATTTATTTTTTATCCAGCAACTTTGCTAAAGTTGTGAATTATTTCTAATAACTTTTTATTAGAATCCCTGGGGTTCTCTAAGTATACCATCATATCATCTGCAAAGAGTGATAGTTTGATTTCCTCATTACCTACTCTTATTCCTTTAATCTCTTTCTTGGCTCTTATTCCCAAGGCTAGCATTTCTAATACAATATTGAATAGTAATGGTGATAGTGGGCAACCTTGTTTCACTCCTGATCTTACTGGGAAAGGTTCCAGTTTATCTCCATTACATATTATGCTTATTGATGGTCTTAAATATATGCTCCTGACTATTTTAAGGAATAGTCCATTTATTCCTATACTCTCAAGTGTTTTTAGTAGGAATGGATGTTGTCAAATGCTTTTTCTGCATCTATTGAGATGATCATATATGTTTTTTTAAATTTGATTATTAATATGGTCAATTATACTAATAGTTTTCCTAATATTAACCAGCCCTGCATTCCTGGTATAAATCCTACTTGATCATAGTGTATTATCCTGGGGATGGTTTTCTGAAGTCTTTTTGCTAATATCTTATTTAAGATTTTAGCGTCAATATTCATTAAGGAGATTGGTCTATAGTTTTCTTTCTCCGTTTTCAACCTACCTGGTTTAGGTATCAGTACCATGTCTATGTCATAAAAGGAGTTTGGTAAGATTCCTTCATCCCCTATTTTTTCAAACAGTTTATATAACATTGGGGCTAATTGTTCTTGAAATGTTTGGTAGAATTCACATGTAAACCCATCTGGTCCTGGGGATTTTTTCCTGGGGAGTTGATTAATAGCTTGTTTTATTTCTTTTTTCTGAAATGGGACTATTTAAACAGTTTACCTCCTTTTCTGTTAATCTGGGAAGCCTATATTTTTGGAGGTAGTCATCCATTTCACTTAAATTATCAAATTTATTGGCATAAACTGGGAAAAGTAAGTCCTTATTATTTCTCTAATTTCCTCTTCATTGGTGGAAAGATTCCCCCTTTTCATTTGTAAGACTAACAATTTGATTTTCCTCTTTCCTTTTTCTGATCAGATTTACCAAAGATTTATCTATTTTATTGGCTTTTTCATAAAACCAACTCTTAGTTTTATTTATTAATTCAATAGTTTTTTTTTTTTAACTTTCAGTATTATTGATTTCTCCTTTTAATTTTAGAATTTCAAGTTTAGTTTTTGGTTGGGGGTTTTTAATTTGGTATTTTTCTAGCTTTTTAAGTTGTAAGCCCAATTCATTGATCTTCTCTTTCTCTATTTTATTCTAGTAAGCCTCTAAAGATATAAAATGTCCCCTAATTACTGCTTTAGCTGCATCTCACAAATTTTGGTATGATGTCTCATTGTTGTCATTATCTTGGATGAAATTATTGTTTCTATAATTTGCTGTTTCACCAAGTCATTCTTTAAGATGAGATTATTTTGTTTCCAACTACTTTTTGGTCTGTTTACCCCTAACTTCTTGTTGAATGTCGTTTTTATTGCATTGTTATCTGAGAAGAAGTCATTTATTATTTCTGCCTTCCTGCATTTAATTTTGAGATCTTTATGTCCCAATATATGGTCAATTTTTATATAGGTTCCATGAACTGCTGAGAAAAAAAGTATACTCCTTTCTATTACCATTCAGTTTCCTCCAAAGGTCTATCATACTTAGTTTTTTTAATGTTCTATTTACCTCTTTAATTTATTTCGTATTTGTTTTGTGATTTGATTTATCTAATTCTGAGAGTGCAAGGTTGAGATCTCCCACTATTATAGTTTTGCTATCTATTTCTTCTTGCAACTCTCTTAACTTCTCCTTTGGGAAGTTAGATGCTATACCACTTGGTGTATATATGTTTAGTATTGATATGGGTTCATTGTCTATGCTACCTTTTAGCAGGATATAGTTTCCTTCCTTATCTCTTTTAATTAGATCAATTTCTGCTTTTGCTTGAACTGAGATAAGGATGGCTACCCCTGCTTTTTTGGCTTCACCTGATGCATAATAGATTTTGCTCCAACCTTTTACCTTTACTCTGTATTTATCTCCCTGCTTTAAATATGTTTCCTGTAAACAACATATTATAGGGTTCTGACTTTTGATCCAGTCTGCTATCTGCCTCCGTTTAATGGGAGAGTTAATCCCATTCATATTTACAGTTAAAATTACTAATTCTGTATTTCCTGCCATCATATTATCCCCTGATTATGCTTTTTTTCCCCTTGTCCCCCCTGAACCCTTTCCCCAGTGTTTATGGACCCCACTTGTGATGCACAGCCCTCCCTTTTTAGTATCCCTTTCCCCTCCTGTTAAGTCCCTTCTCCTTTCTTGTACCCTTCCCTTATTCCTCTTTTCCTTTTTCCTCTCCCCCCTTATAATGAGGTGAAAGAGAATTCTCTGAAAAACAAATATGTCAATTATTTACTCTTTGAGCCTACTCTGTTTAGAGTAAGATTCACACAATGTTTCTCCCCCTCTCTAAATTCCCTCAGATGTGGTAAATTTTCTATGCCTCTTCCTGGGATGTAGTTTCCATCTTTTTATCTCTCCTTTCCCTTTTTCTGATACTATCCCCTTCCCTTTACTACTTCCCTTTTTTATGTTACATCAGTAAAATCAAATTATCCATGTGGACTTTCTGTATATCCACAACAGAGATACAGTTCTCAAGAGTTCTTTTTACCTATTTCTGCTTCTCTTGAGTCTTGTGGATGTAGATCAAATTTTTTGTTTAAGTCTGGTTTTTTTCTTAGAAACAAAAGGAATTCCTCTGTTTTATTAAATGTCCATCTTGTTCCATGGTAGAAAATGCTAAACTTAGCTGGGTAGTTTATTCTTGGTTGGAGTCCTAGTTCTTTTGCCTTTTGGAATATCAGGTCCCAGGCCCTTCGATCCTTTAATATGGAGGCAACCAGATCTTGAGTTACCCTTATTGTGGCACCTTGATACTTGAATTGTTTTTTCCTAGCTGCTTGCAATAGTTTTTCCTTTTTTTTGGTAGTTCTGCAGCTTAGCCACAATGTTCTGTGGAGTTCTTTTTTTTAGGGTCTTTTTCAGAAGGTGTTAGATGAATTCTTTCAATGCCTATTTTCCCTTTTGTTTCTATTATCTCTGAACAGTTCTCTTTGATGATTTCCTGCAAAATAGCATTTAGGCTCTTTTTTTTGATCATAGTTTTTGGGAAGTCCAATGATCCTCAGATTTTCTTTTCAAGATCTATTTTGCAGATCTACAGATTTTCCCAGTAAATATTTGATGTTATTCTCCAGCTTTTTTTTTTTTTTTTTTTGTATGACTGATTCTTGGTTTCTCATTTCTATTTGTTCAGTCCTGATTTTTAATGAGTTATTTTCTTCATTCACATTTTTTAGTTTTTTTTTTGTATATCCAATTGTGTTTTTAAATGAATTATTTTGCTCTGTTAAATTTTTTTCTATTTCACCAATTTTTTTTTTATTGAGTTATTTTCTTTTTCCAAATCATAAATCCTACTTTCTTGGGAATTTTTTATCTTTTCCAATTCAGAAATCCTAATTTCCTGAGATTTTTTTCACCTTTTCTAATTCACAAATTTTGTTTCCCTGCACTTTCTGTGAAAATTATTTTTTCCAACTCAAATTTCAGGACGTTGTTATTCTCTATCATAGCTTCTCTTTCCTTTCCCTATTTTTCTTCAAACTCTCTTAACTTTTTAATAATCTCTTCTAGGAGAGAGTTATATGATGAGGGGCAGGTATCATTCCCCTTGAGGGTGATATCTGGAGACTCTCTGCTGTTAGCCTCCTGGGTGTTGGATATCCACTCTTTCTCCATACAGAAGGTGTCAATTGTTCTCTTCAGGTTCTTACTCATTGTTAACACTCTGTGGGAGGTCTGCCCTTGGGTAGGAAATTTATCAGCTTCCTTCCAGACGGGGATAGGATGCAGCAATCCTGTGACTGGGCTACATGAGAGCTCTGTGAGAAAGTTCCCCTTCCCCCCCCCCCCCAGAAATGATTTAGAGGTGGTTGGCACGGCTGCATTTTGAGGAGTGCCCAGTGAAGGACCCCCACTGTGTGGCCTAGTGACTGCCCTGAGGCTACGGGCTGAACAGTAAAAGCATCACTCAGCCAAAGCCTCCTGTGGGGCCATGGATAATAGCAGCTGACACAAAAAGCTCCTGCGCTCAAATTGGAAGTCTCTGCCCGGAAAGCACAGTCCTTGTTGCAGAGGTTCCACTGCTGTTGGAGTTCTGCTGCTGCTGGAGGTTCCTGACTAGGGAAATTCCACTGCCTCAGGCTGAGCCCCGCACTATGTGGATTAGAGGCTGCCCTGAGCTGTGTCAGATTCTTAACTGCCCCAAGGAAAAGCCCTGCACAGCAGCAGCTAGCTGCACAGCCATGCTGAGATCAGTGTTAAGTCATTTCTGTTTTGTGGTGATTATGTTTTCTGGCTTTTTGCTTTAAAGTGGCTTTGATTTCTCTTCTGATCTGCTGTTTTATAAGCAGAGTAGAGCTATCAGCCTGTGCCAGATTCCTCTATCTCAATGGCTTCTCTGATCCCAGAGTTCTCCCCAGCCCGTTTGGCACAGTGTGCTAGCACTTAGTCCAACCCTGTCTGTGCTGATCTTTTTTTTCCTCCCCTTGGAACTGACCTTTTCTGTTGCAATTTCAGATTTTCTTCATCTGATAAGTTGTGCTTCTTATCCTTGTGGTTTTTATCAATCCAGTGTTATTTTTGAGGCTGATTTAACTAGTTGGTATTGAGGGTAGAAGGGAGCTTAGAAATGCGTGTGTATCTTCTCCGCCATCTTGGCTTCCCCCCCAGCTACAATTTTATATACAAATATTCTTGTGCATAACAGAAAGGGATCTAAACTTTGAGCCAAATTCTGCTATTTGCAAACCACAGACAAATTATTTCCTTTCTCTGAAGTTCATTTTCCTCATTTTAAAAAGGAGCATGGCTTATTAGGACTGGAATGAGCTTCAAAATTGATGTAGTCCAATTTCCACATATTACACACAAGCATGCTAAGGCTCAGAGAGGATTGACTTGCTGAATTTACATGAGGCTGTACTTATCCTTCATCCCCTCTCTATCTTTCAACTCTTATCTATTCTGAATGTACTTTATTCATACTTATTTGGGTACATGTGGCTACATATTGTCTCCTCATTTAAATGTAAGGTCTTTTTTGTCTTTTCTTCGCATCTCCAGAACCTATATAATGTGTACAAATCTTTACTAATTTACATGTGTTAAAGTCAATTCATACTAACCCTTGATAATTAAGTTATAACTGTGAATGCTCATTGCACATTAAATTGATAAGCACTACAAATTAGATATGTTGCTTTGTTGATTGTCTAGACTTAAGAAAATGATACCAAAATAGTAATTATGGAAATTAAACTCAAAATGTTTTGTGTGCATTTCTTTGAGATCTTGTTATTAAACATTTATGAACATACTTGGGGATGAACCTCACACCCACAGTTATAGAGATAAATTGAAGAAAGAGCAGGTGAAGTTTTGAGAAACCACGAAGAAAATTTGACTTGAGCTACTGTCCATAATGAAACTGGAGAGAAGCTGAGGAGTGGAAAAGTAATGGCTAGCCAAATATGAAGAACCCATGTTTGATTCAAGCCTTTTCCTTTCTGAAACCATATAAGTAGGCTATTTTAACCTAAGCACCAGAATAGTTTTTTGATGTCCTTAGATTTAACTTATAGACTGAACCACATAAGACTATTGCTTTAGGAAGGAGATCCAGGCACCAGCTCACATTTACTCCTGTGATGTGATTACTTTTATTGCTTTTCTTTTCTCATGGTTATGATTAAAAATTGAATGCAATTGTGCCATGTTTTTTTGAGTAAACTTTACTGCAATGCAGATGAATTATAAAAAGGGGTAAACTTTCTACATCTTTGCCAAGAGTCTGATTGGATATATCCACATATACTTAAATTTCTAGAATAAGGAGATTTGACTTTCCACCCATCAAAGAGGTAGAACTGGGGAAGAGAAATAGCTAGCTCTGTAATAACTAAAGAGAGCTTGGTATTACTCCAGCATACCTTTTACTGTTAAAATATCTCAAAACATTTGGGATTAAGAATGTAGCAGGCTAGTTGTACTTGGTCTTTCTACCTAAGAGGATAAAGTTACTAATTACTAGTAACATTTATAGAAAACCATAAATAAAAACTGAGGCTTAGTGTGGGAGTAGTTTGTTCAAGGTCATAATGTGTTAGATTATGTAATACTGAAGCTCTATTTCTTTAAAACACAAAAATAGTGATGAAATCCTCCAGTTAGTTTCACAGGAACAATATTTGATTTGAGGTAAAATAATCTATATTTGTTAGAATCAGTATATACTGACATAGATGTGCCTCTATGACTCTAGGCAAGGCATTTCTTGTCACTGAGCCTGAGCTTCCTCATCTATAGAAAATTAGACTCTTATCCCATGTCTTCTCCAAGTCCAGATCTCATGATAAATTACTATTTATAGAGAGTGGAATAGTAACTGGATTTGGAGTCAAAGAAGACATATTTAGATCTAGACCATGCTGTTTAACATTGAGTAAGTATCTTCATCTTTCTGGGTCTCAAGAAGTTTCTTCATTCCTAAATTTGGAGAATTAGGGTTAGAATGCAATAGAAATTTCTTAATTCTAAATCTATGAGCTGATGACATTGATAAGAAGCATGAGTATAGTCATTTAAAGTTTACAAAGCACTTGACACATTTTCTCATTTGATCCTCACTTGTGAAATAGGTGCTATTATTCTCACTTTATAGATGGGGAAATTGAGTTTGGGAGAGATTAAGTGATTTTCCTAGGCTTACAACAAATATGTTACCAGGTGAATTCTTCTGCTACAAGGCACTAAGCTAGTAAGTATCTCAGATTTTCCTGACTTTAAGTTCAACATTCTATCCACTGTATCCACCTAGTTCCCTAAGAAGGAATCCATTCTAATTGCATATAATTCAGTCTTCTCATTTTAATTTGCAAAGGTCAGATAAAAAAAATGGAGATAGGATAGTGGATAATTGCCTTAATAACACTACAAATAAATAATAGCTAATAGTTATTTGTACTTTCTAGGTGTCAGGCACTGTACTAAATGCTTTACAATTATTATTTCATTTAATCCTCATGATAAATGTGGGAGGTAAGTGCTATTATTATCTTCATTTTACAGATGAGGAAACTGAAGTAAATAGATGTTAGCTGAATTGCTCAGGGTCACATAGTAAGTGTCTGAGTCTGGATTTGAATGTCTTCTCGACTCAAGACTTGGGGCTTTATACAATGCATCACCTAAAAGAGGGATAGAAGTCATGGATTTGATATCTGTCATTACTTTATTATATGGTTCTAACAAATCTCTTTCCCAATCTGGGCTTTTATTTTCTCATCTATTAAATCAAGGAGTTGGATATTCCTCTAATTATAAGTGGAAATGTTATGCTAGTTTTTTCAGATAAATATCTGGGAAATTGAAATTGCTCCATTGGTGTCCTTAGGTGCTTAGAAGTGATACTGGATTCTTAAAGCTCATGATCATAGAATGCAACTTTTGAAATGGCTTTAAATAATGGAAAGTCTTCCATCAGTGATTGCACTTTGTGTTTGTCATCCAAAGTCCAATCTCATTAATTTCACAGGGACTCTTTATCAGATGTCTTGGCTATGAGAGGAATAAGGAGATTTTTGGTTGTCTTTTTTATTGTTTGGTTTTTAAGCAAAGCTATTTAAAAGATTGTAAAGGGCTAAAACTGAGCAAATGCACTTGGATAATGGAGCACGTGATACTAATTGCCAATTGAACGGTTCTCTATTAACTTGTTTGAAGGTTGACCCTCCCCAGCTGTTCTGTGCTGACTTGATTGGTGGGACAAAGAGGGAGAAATGACGTGTGTGGGGAGAGTAGGAGGAGGTGAAGAGAAGAGGGTGGTGTGGAGATTACTAGATCTAATCCCCTGACCAAGAATAAAGACTTTTGATTATCCTGACTCCGGCTAATTTCTGGGAAGACAGAGTTCCAGCAAAAGACCACCTACCAAGTAGTACAGAGACCATAGTCCAGGGGAGTGAAGTGAATAATCATATGTTGATTTTTGTTGGAGTATAAGTACATTCTTAATAATTTTACATTTGAATTTTATCAATAAAATTTTTTGGAATTTGGACATGAGTAATTTTTGTAATGAGAGGCAGCGTAGTATAGTGGAGAAAGAGCTTGATCAAGTCAGAGAACTTGATTTGTACTCATCTTGACTATTACTTCTGTCCTCACTAAAAAATCATTTAATTTCATTAGGCCTCAGTTTCCTCATTTTTAAAATGAAGACACTGGATGAGATAAGCCCCTTTTAACCCTAGCCTTATTCTTCTCTGAATTCTAGTTTACATAGTGGAAAAACATAGAATCATAACTCCCTAAGTGGAAGGGATCTCAGAAGCCATCCTACTCAATTCCCTCAATTTGCAGATGAAGAAATTGGGTCTTAGGAAGGCTAAGTTACTTGCTCATGGACTTGAAACTGTAGATATTGTATGTAGCCTAGAAAGAATTTGGAATTTACTATAAAAATGTGAAATACAATAATAAATTGGATTTGGAATATTTTAACCTCAAAAAAATGTTGTTGCTGGTCATTTGTTTTTGACTTTTCACAGTCCCATTTGGGATTTTCTTGGCAATGATAGTGTTCTCCACTTCATTTTTACAGATGAGAAAACTGAGGCAAACCTGGTTAAGTGACTTGCACAGTCACTCAGAAAATAAATGTCTAAAGTCATATTTGAACTCACAAAGATGTCTTCCTGACTCCAGGCCAAGCATTTTCTCCACCGTGCCACCTATCTGACCTGCTTAATAAAGTAGAGATTGTGAAATGTTCATTTCTCTTTGTCTAATAAATAATGGGATTTCAGTAAGTCAGGGAACTTGATGTGATATAAGCCAGGTATGAATTTAAATTTTTAAGGTAGTCAGAAAACCCTGATTTTCATCACATTGCTACCAATAGTTTCTCTTTATAAAAACCATCTATGATGAGCATCCTTTGATGATGAATTTCTGATAAATTTTTTAATAAGCAAGTTGGCATTTTCATATAAGAGCTGCATGGAATAATAGCATGATAGGGTCTGAAATAATTATTTTCAGTGTATGCATTTCATAAGTGTGGTTCGTATTGTAAGTGAATTTTCATTTAGTTATTAGCTCTCTAGGAAGTAGGCCTTTCTTGTTATAGAAATTTCAATATGCATTTAATATAGTTAAGCTCTCACAGGCAAATACTGTACCTCTCTGTCTTGGATTCTCTATGAGATTATATACACTATGAGTTAATAAGTATTAATAAGAATACTTTCTGGAAAGGTCTTACCTCTGTCTGCTTTGGCAAATGGAAACCAAAGACCTTGAAGATAAAAAAAAAACAAAAGTAACAACAAAAAATGTGTTGCATCATGGTCTAGTGGGAATAGTGCTGGACTCAAAAAGAGTAGATTTGGGGTAGAAGCTTGCCTCAGATGCTAGCTATATGACCATGGGTAAGATAATTTTTTGGCACGTCAATTTTCTCATATGTAAAATAAGGTAATATTACATACATTCAAAGAAGAAACTATAAAACAGGGGAAATAGCTCTGGTTCTGGAGTCAGAAATCTTGAACCAAATCCCTTTCCTTTAATTTCTGTGTAATCTTGTGATTAGAGCCATCTACACCAAGAGACAGAGAGAGAGAGAGAGAGAGAGAAAGAAAGAAACAAAGAGGTCTATGGGAACTGAGTATAGATTACAACATAGCATTTTCACTTCTTTTGTTTGCTTGAATTTTATTTTCTTTCTCATTTTTTTTCCTTTTTGATCTGATTTTTTTTTTTTTTTTGTGCAGCAAGATAATTGTATAAATATGTAGGCCTATATTGAATTTGCTGTTTTATTTTATTTTATTTTTTTATTTTTACTGTGTTTAGCATATATTGATTTACTTATCATCTAGGGGAAGGTATGGGGGATCATTGCAAGGATCAGTGGTGAAAAATTCCTTGCATATATTAAAAAGCTACAATTAAAAAAAAGAAAAACCTGACAAGACTTATAATATGAACCAATGCTGAAAAGTGAATAAAATAAATAAAATAAAATAAGTGAAAAAAAATTTCTGTGAAATCTTGGCCATCACTTATTATTCTTCAAGTCTGTGAGTTTCTTCTGCCTCAATTGTACAATGAGAAAGCTGCACCAAATTATCACAATGATCTTTTCCAGTTCTAGACTCTGTGATACCCATCTATTACAAATGAAAAAATAAAAGCACAAATGACTTCCTCAAGGTCACACATATTGAGAAAAGTAAGGCTGAGATTTCAGTCAGTTTCAAATTTAGTTTTCTCTTTTATACCATACTTAACCAAAAAGATTTTCTCCTCTCTAGCAATGTTGAAACTAGATCAGAGAAATGTACTAACGTGTAAATTATAATGGTACTAATTGGGACTTACTATTTGTTGAAAGATGGTGAACATAGTTCAACTTGTTACATGAAACAAAATGGATTAGCTTAAAACCTTGAGTGAGTGATGTTCTTTCAAATATCAACTGGATTACTTTCTGCTCTTTAGTAGAAGAGACTGAAGATCATAACAGGCAATTATGTTAAGGAAAATCAATGCCAATATCTGTGCTTCTATTATCCCTCCTTACCATGAGTGCCTAGCTTGTAAATAATTTCAAGACACTTTCCATTATTTCATTAAAAGTAAGCAGAATGACCAGTCCATGAATAAATGAACTATGAAAGCATGTGATTAAAAAAAAAACAAAAAAACAGAACTGAGAAATCCAGTTGTTCACTTAAGGTCATTATGCAGTATTCAGTAGTTTTAGGTTAATCATACTTTTTTGGGCTTACAAGTAACAGATTTAATGTAGAAGCCTGCAAATTAGAAAAAAATGGCAAAGTTATCTTACTCCTCCATGTCCTTACCAGTGAGACTTTGTCATTTTGATGTTTCATCTGACAAAGATGAACTCTTCTGCTAACTGATATCATAATAATTCCATGACCTTTCTTTCTTTGTTATTCTTACTGGAGTCTTTTCATAAATTCTATGTAGAGAATCTACCCATCTGCTTGGAATTTTACTTCTGTTTCTTTGTGGGTTCTTTGGATTCTATTAGATCAGGGGACTTGGTCTATTTCTCTTGTAATATAATTTAAATGGCCTTTTGACTTCCTTATTATGTATACATTTTAAAACAGAAAAGTAATTGGTACTAGTATGTTATAGTCCATCATGAATATCTGAATTGGCTTTTAGACCTATTATGATTTATATTTTCTCAGTTTGTCTTATTCTATGATTTGTAATCAAATAGCATCACTAGTAAATGAAAGTAACAATTGACTCAATATACTTTCTAGAAAGGATATGCACTTGAAAAATCACTTAATGTTCCTGGGCTTCAGCTTCTTCATCTGTAAAACAAGAGGATTGGACTAGATGGTCTGTGAGTTCCCTTCTATGTCTAGATATTTGCTTCTGGAAGCCTATTACCTTTGTATAACTCTGTGTGTGTGTGTGTGTGTGTGTGTGTGTGTGTGTGTGTGTGTGTGTGTATCAATCTAGTAAATACCAATTGTTTCTGTTATGGTCAAAAACCTAGAGGCTCTTCCCCTCCCAATTTGATTTTTTTTTTTTTTTTGAGTAGAAAAACTAGGTTATCTTTTTGCCATATCTCTTAACAATCCTTAAATCATCAAATGTGTGTTGCCTCAGACAAACTGAGACCTAGTAAAGACTTCAGTTTAAATATGCCAAGTCTCCAATGCATCTGGGGTCCTCTCCAGTCATCCTGTCTTTTGTCTTTCCATTGGACTCAAATAATCCTAGAGGAGAGATTGAGACTGATGACTGCACAGTCCTGCCTCACTTGAATTCAAATTACTTTCAGATCAAGGGAATCAGAATCAAGATATCATTGGTCCTCTTCAAGAATGAAGGACAAATAAACAAAACTACAACAATATTTTCCTTCCTTCCTTCCTTCCTTCCTTCCTTCCTTCCTTCCTTCCTTCCTTCCTTCCTTCCTTCCTTCCTTCCTTCCTTCCTTCCTTCCTTCCTTCCTTCCTTCCTTCCTTCCTTCCTTCCTTCCTTCTTTCCTCTCTTCCTATAAAGCTCCATTCTATCTATCTCATATCTCTCTCTGTTCTGAGTTTGATCAGACTGAAGTTAATTTTCTGATATTTTACAATTTAATATTGTAACAAAGCAAGACATTTCTATATCATTTAACAGCTAACAAAAAGAAATTTACTTAGAAATATCAGGAGAAGTATATTCGACAGGGATAGGCATTTAGGATATTTCAAGTTGTTTCAGTCGAATGAAGCTCCCTTACTTGAATTGCATATTGTGATCCATTTGTCAAGTATCAGAGAAGGTAATTGGCTCTTTTTTCACTAAAATGGCATTTTTGCCAAATGAAATCATAATCACTCCTTGGCTTTGGGAGAAAATCTTAGGGTATTGATCCTATCACAGTATCAATAAATCTCCGAGCAAAAGGTTTACAAATACAGAAAAAAAGTGGCTCAGCTGTTCTCAAAGAGCTTACATTCTATTAAAGGAACTGAGATGCATACAAATAAGTAAATGCAAACTATATATGAAAAAAAGGTAAATTTAGCTGAGATAAACTATTAGCTGGAGAGATGAGGAAAGATTTAGTCTAGAACAGAGGTCTAGAGACCAGTTTCCAAAACTTTAGATGTAGTTAGGAAGTGTTTAACAAAATAAATAAAAGTACAATAAAGTTGAAAAAAAAAACACCAGGATGATCCTTACTCCTAAGAAAATTTTATAGGGGAGACAGTATGTACATATAAAAATTAACATATAGAATGCATCCAATCATTCTGGAGAGCAATTTGGAATTACACTCAAAAAGTTATCAAACTGTACATATTCATTGACCCAGCAGTTTTTCTATTGGGCTTATATCCCAAAGAGATCTAAAAGGGGAGAAAGGGACCCACATGTGCAATCCTTTCTGTAGTGGCAAGAAGCTGGAAACTGAATGAATGCTCATCAATTGGAGAATGGCTGAATAAATTATGGTATATGAATGTTATGGAATATTATTGTTCTGTAAGAAACAACCAGCAGGATGATTTCAGAAAGACCTGGAGAGACTTCTATGAACTTATGCTGAGTAAAATGAGCTGAATCAGGAGATCATTATACATGGCAACAAGAAGACAATGTGATGGGGCAGCTAGGTGGCGCAGTGGATAGATCACCAGCCCTGAATTCAGGAGGACTCAAGTTCAAATCTGATCTCAGACACTTAACATTTCCTAGTTGTGTGACCCTGGGCAAGTCACTTAACCCCAGGCTCAGGAAAAAAAAAAAAATATATATATATATATGATGATCAATTCATGATGGACATGGCTCTCTTCAATAATGAGAGGATTCAAACCAATTCCAATTGTTCAGTGTTGAAGAGAATCATTTACATCTAAAGAGAGGACTGTGGAGTGTGGACCACAACTAGCATTCTCACTCTTTCTGTTGTTGTTGTTTGCTTGCATTTTGTTTTCTTTCCCAGTTATTTTCCTTCTTGATCTGATTTTTCTTGTGCAGCAAGATAACTGTATAAATATATAAACATATAATTTAACATATTTTACATGTATTGCACTATCTGCCATCTAGGGGAGGGAGTGGGGCCAAGGAGGGGATTATTTGGAACAGAAGCTTTGCAAGGGTCAATGTTGAAAAATTAACTATGCATATGTTTTGTAAATAAAAAGCTTTAATAAAAAATTAACATATAATGAATACAAGTAGTTGATAGCCTGATAGGGAGGAATCTAGGTGGAAGTGGGTGGAATAGATTCAGAAAAAGCATCTTTGTAGAAGGTCCAACTTGAGCTGTTTCTTAAAGAAAATAAAGGATTTTAAGCCAAAAGAAAGGAAGGAGTACATTGCAGGTTCTGGGGAATGACAATCACTGCAAAGATTTGGAAATGGGAGATGGAGTGGTGGATATGAGTCAATTTGGTTGGATCATAGGATTTGGGAAAGGAAATATATAAAATGAATCTGAAAAAAATAAAAATAGCGCTAGATTATGAAGAGCTTTAAAAAGAGTCTGTTATGTTATTAAAGAGGCAATGAGGAGCTACTAGATTTTTACCATGAAGGAGAGTAACATGGTAATATCAGTATTTAACTTCAATCTATTAATCAATTAATAAAAAAGTATTTTGAATGTACTGTAAAAAGGAAGCAAACAAGCATTTATTAAGTGCCTAATCTGTTGCAAGGGCAACTAAATGGTGCTGTGGATAGAGCACCAGGCCTGGAGTCAGAAAGACTCATCTTCTTGAATTTAAATGTGTGTTTCAAACACTTATTAGTTGGGTGCCCTGGGCAAATCACTTAACCCAGATTGCCATCAGTTTGCCTAAAATATAGAGAAGGAAATGACAAAGTACTCCAATACCTTTGCCAAGAAATTTCCAAATGCAGTCATGATTATTTCATGACTGAACAATAATACTCTGTGATATGTTCAGTGACAATCATATTGTAGGTAGGGGGTATTTCCATTTTTCATTTTCTCAATTTACTTTGAGTAAAGTAAAAACAAAAAAACAGAGTTTGAGTGATTTGCCATAATTATATAGCTAGTAAATATCAGAAGCTAGATTTGCACTCAGGCCTTCTTGATTCTAGTCTCAGAACTCTATTTCTGGATATATATAATAGCATAAAAAAATAAGTCTCTTTCATTATACTCTCTGTATTCTGGTCAAACTGGACTTTTAGCTATTACTCAGCTTAAAATTGTCTTCATGCAATTAGTTGGATCATTATGACTAAAATATATTTTCTCTTTTGCTCTACTTTTTTTTTCTTAAGAATCCTTACTTACCTATATTTTAATATGTTTAATATGTATGAGACTGCCTGCCATCTAGGGGAGGGGGTGGAGGGAAAGAAGGGAAAAGTTGGAACAGAAGTGAGTGCAAGGGACAATGTTGCAAAAATTACCCATGCATATGTTTTGTCAATAAAAAGCTATAATAATAATAATAAAAAAAAAGAATCCTTACTTACCTTCAAGGTTCAGCAAAAGTATCACCTCCTCCATGGTCTTCTCTGGTCTTCTCAGCTGAAATAGGTCTCTTTTCAAGTTATCCATTGTCTGGACCTTTTGGCTACCTCCATTACGTTTGCTTTTGTATTTTATTTTTTTATGTACCTGTTGTATCTTTCCTATTCTCAATAAGAATATAAGATCCTTGAAGGCTGAGGATTTTTTATACAAGATGCCAAGTGGTATCATTGATAGAGAGTAATAGGTTTTGTGGCTATCCATCACTAATTAAATGTTGAAGGAATTGAATAGAAAGGAGTGACTTGTTGAATCATGGAATTTACCATACAGGGTTATTCTCCTGCTTATCCAGGCATCCAAAAATCCTTGGACTGCTAGCTTTAAAGTGGTTCTAAAGGATAATCTTATCCAACCTCTCAAAAAGTGAGATCTCAAAAAGAGATTTGAATTGCCCAAAATCACATGAAAGATTAGTGATAAAACTAAGATTTGTTTCTATGTCACCTGACAACCATGCAAGGCTCATTTCCTAAATAACACTACAAATTCTTTTATTTTCTTAAATAACGTTATGGTATTATTTAGGGACATGGCTTGGCCCTTTGCATGGCTTTCTGCCTCTTGTCTGGAGGGACAATACTTTATGTATAGTTGACAAACCGTATTCTTAAAGGCCTGGATGAAATCAATCTTATTTCAAAGATAATCCACAATTAGCAGCATCTGAAGGACCTTTCCTTTCTCACCCCAACTTTGCCCCACCCATGTCTGAATTATTGAAATCCTCTGTTCCTCTGTTACTCCCATCTCCCATTTCCATGCCTTTGTGCCAAGTGTGTTTGAAACAAATTTTCTTTCCCTCCAACCTCACAGAATCTCTCAATCCTTTTAAGCTTCACCTCAAGCAATTACATTGTATATGTAGCTTTTCTTTATTCTCTAATTGTTTATGGCCTCCCCTAATACATAAAAGTATAGGTATATATTTATTTATATACACATAAAACATACATGTTTATATTTACATTCAAATGCACATACATATATGCATATGGACATATGAGTATATTACATTTGTATCTGTACTTTACATACTTATCTGCTATCTCACCAGTAGAATTAAAAGCAGGCATTATTTCTTTTTCTGCTTCTATCCTTAGCATCTATAATAGTGCCTGACACACTTTCAGTTCTTAATAAATGCTTGTTGGTTGATTGATTTATTTCTTTGGGTTTTCTATTGGATATCCTCTATGTCTGTAGCAAATACCTTTGGTCAGAATTTATTCTCTCTATTCTTCCTCCCTGGATACAGAAGATCTTTGAATATATGTACAGTATCCTAGTAAGAGGTACCTTTTAAAGAATCTGATGTTCTGGCAAATTCAGGAAAGACACATTATTGGAGGTGAGGCTTTTAGGCTGTGTTTGCTCAACTGAATTAAATGTCATTTTGTAATCAATAAACTACCAGGACCTTGTGCTCAGTATGGTGCTTAATAAATGTTTATTGACCGATGGACTGACTATATCTTTTCTTCTATTGTGTGATTGTGATGATGTAGTTGGCTGAAAGAAATTGCTTCTGAAAGCCTGTCTGTTTCCTTCTCATCTATAAGGAATATTGCATGATTATTCTTTGATGCTTTCTTTGAATTGAGTGGAAGCAGAAGTGTGAGCTGGATTTGGAGGACAGACCATAATTTAATCAGATTTAGTACCTTCTTGGATAGTAACTCCTTTAATCACTGCAGAGCTTCATTTATGGCTTATATTCTTCAATGCATATTCTTTCCTGATTCCTACTACTGGTGCTCTTCCTCATCAATGACTTGTATTTAACAATTTTTAAAAATTTATTTCTATCATTGCCTTTATACCTAGAGTACACATACAAACTTAAACATATTCTTGTCTTTCCTGATGGAATGGAAGATCTGTGTAAGTAGGAATTGTTTCTTATTGAGAATAGGAAAGATACAACAGATACATAAAAAAATAAAATACAAAAGCAAACGTAATGGAAGTAGCCAAAAGGTCCAGACAATGAATAACTTGTGTACTTAACATTAGTGAATAGCATAATGCCTGACACATAAAATGAACTTAATAAAATGATTGCAGGTTGATTAGAAATTATAAATTTTCTTGGGGGCACTTGGACATTTAGTAACTTGCTCTTAATGGCACAATCAGTATCAAATCCAGAACTTGAATGCAGATCTTTCTGACTTCTACTCACTGATTAACACAGTCTTGTAGGGGATGGGTTACTTTTGCATAATTGTAAGGGAATTTAAAGATTTTCCTAACAGAGAAAATAGAAAATAAAAACAAAAATCAACCTCAACCTTTTAGCCCCATTTCCCCCCCCAGAAATTCTCTATAGTCATAGTCATTAAACAATAAGCATTATTTATTATTGTGCCAAGCTTGTACTAAGTAGCAGGCATACAAAAATAGGCAAAGGACAGTACTTTCAAGGAGCTCAATTAAATGGGGATGATAATAAGCAAAGAAATATATACAAACAAATAATGATTATACCCTAATACTTAGAGAATCAAAATTACAGGAGAAAAGCAGGGGGTACTTAAATAGCCTGATAAAATGCTGTCTAAGGAATATCATTAGATGGTCAGATAAGCATATGGATAGTTAGTCTGAGAAGCCATGGAATTATCAAGATACTGATGGCAATGTTTAAAATACTTTGAGTAGCCCCTTTGTAGAAGATATATATGAGTACATACACAAGAATATGATGAGACAGTATCAATGAGTCTGTATCATTGGAGATATTAGCTACATTGATGAGCTGAAGTATTTGGCCATTGGCCAGCTAAGATGTTTGTGTAATGCTCTAAGCCTTTAAAACACTTTTCTTTAAATTTTCTCCAGAACAAATCTATACTGGGAGTTGAACAAGTACAGTTTAACCCCATCTTAGTCCATAATAAGCTCTTATTCTATAACATTAAATCTAATTAACACAACTTGATTAATCAATAAATATTTGTTAATTATATGATTTTTTTGTTTTTTGTGTTTTTGTTTGGTCAGATTCCGAGGATACAAATATAAAATGGAAACAATCTCTGCCCTCAAGACACTTGCAGTCTTTAGGGAAGCATAAGGGTGAAGCTGAGGCACTAACATGTGAAATGACTTGCCCTAAGGCAGGAAGACTAGTTGGTGACAGCAATATAACAAGAGCCTTAGCCTCCTGAGTCCTAGTCCTTGCCTATTACAGCTCCATGTCTTTCTGGGAATTATGCTTCTCTATATTTAAGGATGTGATAAAAATGACAACATTGCTAAAGGCAGGTTTCTTGCCCGTGCAACCTGTCTCCACCAATAAAATTCACAGGCTCACAATTGCCTCTGCAGCCTAGCTCATCATGGGGTGGATACTAAGCCAGGGAAGAAGTTTCTCTGCTCCATGCCGGATAGACATTTGATCTGTGATGTTCACATTCAACTCCTTTATGTTTGGGCCAGATGTGACATTCCTCATTTGCTTAGAAGGAGTTCTGTTGCTGCTGAAACCGCTTCTCTAAGTGCTGGGGAATATTTGTAGTGCCCAGGATTAAAAGCATTTATTGCTTGTAGAAGCATGATTGTCAGTGACAGACTTAACAGAGCAATGAGTTTCACCACATCAATGTCACTCAACAATTGCAATTGTCCAAACACATACTCGGGCATTTTAAGACCATGACAGTGGCAAGGCTTAGTCTGCACAGCCAAGAAGGTAGGGTGCTACAAAATGAATAGGGCATTTAAAGTCAGTCTGCTAAGGAGTAAAAGCTAAAATAGGGAGTGCTTGCTTATTTGATGACAATAACTAATCATAACATAGTTGGAAATCAAGTAGAGAATCCTGGGTTTCAGTGGAAAAGACATTGGCTTTGAAGCTTGGAGTTCAAATTACTCACTGACATTTCCCACTTGTGGAATTTGATGAAAATCATTTTACCTTCCTGGATCTCAGTTTTCTAACTTGTAAAATGAGAAAATTGAACTACATCAGTTCATTTTAAGTCCCCTTCAAATGCAGATCTATGATGCAGGGGAAGATATTTAAACTGTCAAGCTGCAAGATGTTTCATGATTTGTGTACTATAACTATTTGATTGAGTGTCATACTGGGTTAGGGAACTTGGGCTCAAATTCTGCCATTAATACTTATTGCATGTATTCAGGTCTGTTTCACATTCCACTTATCCAATTAACAGAACACATGGATTTTCTAAGCACCCATGAGAATCTGGAAATATGTCTTGCTAACTCTTTCTTCTCTTCCTCAGGGACAAGAATCCAAGGATTCTCTATTACCTTGTATTTCCAAAGATCGTGCTTTTTCCCTACACTCTTTCCTTTGCCTAAAGAATAAATTTAGCTTTGGGACTTTGGCAGTTCCCTTCATCAGGGACAAGGATCCCCTATTAATCTATACTTCCAAAGACCATGCTTCTTTCCTACATTCTTGCCTTTCTCCAAAAGCATAAATTTGGCTTTGGGACTATGTCCCAAAGCTTAAGTTTCTTAATTTCCACGAAAGAACCAGGATCTGTTTACCCAGTAAAAGCACTTGGATATTTGCTCAGCATATCTTTCTCACCCTTTCCATCTCTTGCTCTTTCTCTATGAATAACAGACAAATCGATAATACTGTTGTTTTGGGAAAGGGCATGGCAATCTACTGTTCTAAGTCTCCTCTCACAATTCCTGTAACTACCTCTCTGGATTTGCAATGAGAGATCAGAGATTGTTCTCTCTGCTATGTTATTTGCTATTTGTGAGATCCCGAGCTAGCTGTTTAACCTCTCTTGGCTTGTTTCTTACAGTGTAAAATGAGAGAATAGATCTCAGTGAGATGTAGGTTTTGTTCCAGCTCTAAATCCTTCAACTGACATCCGTATTTTTTTCCTATAGTATCCTGAACATAGCAGACATTCAATACATATATATTGACTGGAGTTGTGATGTTTCTTTTTCTATGACTTGATTCAAAAAGCCAAGTAGTCCGGTGTGTTTTGATGTGGAATGCTATGCAAGTTCAGGATCAGGAATGACTGGGGCACAAATGGGAAATATGTTCCTTTCACTCTTCATTGCTCCCAAACCAAAAACAATCCCTATCTAAGTTGAAGGACCTGATAATGTCAAAGTTGTAGCTTGTATTTCCACATGGAGAAATTCTAAAACAAAACAAAACAATAATAAAAAAGTGCCACATATTTTTCACTGATAGTTTGAAGGAAGGAAAAGAGACAGTTTAGAGAATTCAGGGAAGGTCAGTGAAGCCAATAAAAACTGGGTAGAGGTTCTACCTCAGACCCTTACTACCTACCTTAGGAGACTCTGTGTAAGGCACTTTTTATAGGATTTAGTTTAATCTTCTATACATAAAGGGACAAATGGACTAATAGCTTCTTAATCCCCCCATAGTTCTGAACTGATGGGCCTATGAAGCTGTTATTAGAAAATTAGTTAACATGAGAAAGACACTAATTATGTATGGGACTGAAATGGTTTATCAGGTCTGATCTGTCAGGCTTTAATCAGGATCCTAAAGCTGTTTCTTTTTTAAAATCAATTAGTCAACAAAACTTTATTAAGTTTTGATTATATGAGAGGAACTGTGATAAGCACATTGTGACAGGAGTTGGAATAATATTGGCACAAAAGGAAATGGGAGTTGGGGTAGTTGGTTGTGCAGAAAAAGAGATGTACTTCAGCAGTGTATATTTGTTAAGGGAAATAGCAGGTAGTTACACCTCCTTGAGCATTGAGGGAGTAAGATAGGAAAAGGTTTAAGATGTAAGCTTATGAAATAATGGAGCATGCATTCCAGAAAACCTAGGAGGAGGAATGGGTAGACCTGGAGTAGGATATTTAGATGATAGGGTTAAGGAAAATGGAAGGCTATGTATAGTGAATGAATGAATCCAGGAAAAAAATATCAGTAATTGAAAAAAGATCCATTGAGTGAGGGAAGTGACTAGACTGTTTAAGTCCCTTCTGAGACAAAGGCCAGAATCCTCAGACCTGACCATGTGCAAAGCTTCTATAATATCTGGCTGAACTGAATCTAGTGGGACACAGATAATCCCACTTATCCATTTCTCTAATTAGAATGGTAATCTTAGGAATAGAAATCCTGTTCTATTTTCCATATTCTCTCATTCTAGACCTGGAATGGAACCCATGAATTTGGGAAGACTAGTGTAGGCTGGGAGGAGAATATGGTGATGTTTTGTCTGACACAGTCTGCATCCCTGCAGGGATGTTATGAATATCACTGTCAAATGCCATAAATCACCTCAAACTCCTTTGAGAAAAGGTGTGCTGTAAATGTCAAGTAATGAAAAATGAGAATATTGAAAAACAACAATTGCACTTTAAAATCCTCAAGTCTATTTTTTTCCTTCCCTTTGGTATGTACTTTTCTCTCTCTTCTGGGCTGATCACAAAACTGAATATACACTCTTTAAGAAAACTAATAAAAGTGAATTAAGCTATGCTCTTTGGGGCTTAATACAAGCTTCCATTCCCTATCTTATCTTTCCTTCTCAGTCTCCTAGGGATAAAATCATATGCTTAGCAATAGAAGTATTTTAAAATGTTCTTTTGATGCTCAGTCCATCCTCCCTCGGCTAAATTTTCAAAGAAGGGGCTTTCAAGTGCCCATATACATGTAAATAAATAGAAGCACTCCTTGGGGTGTAATTTACTGATCTGTTTATGTCCAAAATGCAGATTTTAAGATAATGTTTTCATATAATACCATATTTAATCAGGAATGTTTTTCTGACATTAATAGTTCTATTTTTGTACAGCACAGTGTTTGGCCTTTGATAATTTCATGATAGTCTTTGTAATCTAAACACTACTACTTCTGCTACCATGTTGTCATAGTCTTCATAATAAGAGAAGCTTATTTTGATATCAGGATTTACAGATGTCTTTCATCATTCATCATCTTATTTGATTCTCTGACAACTCTGAGAGGGTCACTTTTGAATCCAATCTCATTCACTGTTTAGTGGGGGTAGCTACAGAAGATCTTTAAAATTCTAAGAAATCTTAGTTTCCTCATTTATAGAACAGGGATATGAAAGTTCTATAATCTCTCACACAAAACTTTGAGGAAGACACTTTTTAAATGACAAAAAACTGAAGAAATGGGAGTTATTATGCTCTTGCTTTATTAATGTGAGTATCTAGAGCCCCTTAGTGTTTCCAAAGCAGGAAATGATAGCTATAGAGGGGACTTAACATCTGAAGCCAGGAAAGATCAAGGGACCAGAATCTAAGACTAAATGTGAAGACTTAAATAAATAAAGTCAAATTAGAAACTGACCCCTTCTTAGTGAATTTAATTCTGTTTTAAATACCTGGAGGCTTACCTGACCTCTAATAATGTCTGCTAATTCTTTCTATGTTAATAGGTGACAGAGAATAAAATAAGAGACCTGGAGTCAGGAGGACACATCTTCCTGAGTTCCGATCTGGTCTCAGACACTTAGTAGCTGTGTGACTCTAAACAAGTCACTTAACCCTGTTTGCCTTAGTTTCCTCATCTGTAACATGAGCTGGAGAGGGAAATGGGAAAACACTCCAGTATCTTTGCTGAGAAAACCACAAGAGGTCAGAAAATTAAGAAGTGACTGAAAAAATTGATTAAACAAAACCTAAATATTATATAGTGCTTATTATAAGCTAGCTGCTACACTATAATTATCTCATTTGATCCTCACAGCTATTTATTCCCCCCATTTTTCAGATGAGGAAACTGAGGCAAACAGAGGTTAAGCAGCTTGCTCAGGATTATCTAACTAGTAAATATTTGAGCTTGAATTTGAACTCAGGTTTCTTGCTTCCAGGCTATTATTCTATCCACTGGACCATCCCTATTTCAGGATTTTAGTCTCTATTTTTTTTAACACCAAAACGATCTTGGAGCAATGTGGCACAGTCAATAAATATCTGGCTTTGGAGTCTAGAAACCTTGAGTTTAAATCAGGCCTTTTAAAGATATTCACTACATGATCCACAGTAACTTTTCAGTTCCTGAATGGCCTCCATTGATTTGCATTAGTAGTGGGTGTTCCCTATCCAAATGAAATCATACATCTCTTCATCTCCTACAGGACAACTCCACTGTCTGTCTATTCCTCTACTATTGTTGTATGAACACTAATGAACAACTAAATTTGAAGATCACCCAAAAGTAATAGAGAGGCACAATAACTATGAATAGGCTACAACACAATAAGTGTAAAGAACAGGAGAGGAGGTGTGATAGCTGCCATAGAAGATTTCAGGGAGGGGGGAACTTACGGGATGATCATAAACCACCCTTGTACCTCATGGATATTCACATGATGCTGAGAGGATATAAGGAAGGCCCTCAGATCTTTGGGGTATTTAGTGTACTCCATGCTTTGTAAAGGAATATTCATCTGCGATGAGCTCAGAGACACCTTGGAATATTGCAGAATTACTCACCACTAGTGTCCCAGCTCTGCTGTCTTGCTTCAGGAATCAAATCTTGGATTCAAGGATCTAAGCACAGCGTTCCAATTCAAATTCCAACACTTTTCTAAAGCTTCCTATACCAGGTTAGCCATGTTTTTCAGTCATTTCAATCACATCCAACCCTCCATGAGCCCATTTGGAATTTTCCTGGCAAAAATACTGAAGTGGTTTGCCATTTCCTTCTTTAGCTAATTTTACAGATGGGAAGACTGAGTTAAACAGGGTTAAATGATTTGCTTAGGGTTACAAAGCTAATAAATATGTGTGCATATGATTTTATTTAATGAAATATTTAAAATATTTATGATATATTTCTATATATCCTTATGCTATAGGTGTATATGTATATATGTGTGTATATATATTTCTCCACTGCTTCTATAAAGTTTTCTGTTTTTGGTTTTACACACATACACACAGTATGTACACACACACACATATATGCATGCATATATATATATATGCACACACATACATATATATGTGTATATACATATGTATATATAATATAAATTACTTAAGGGGAAAACAGTATAATTCGGAGATTTTTAAAGATTTTAAATGGGGGTTCATTTGCACTGTATTTTTTTTTTTAAGAATGTGACACGACATCTGCTTCCAAAGGAGAAATGAGGTCTATCTAAAAAAGTTTCAGAAACCTGAAAATTCCCCAAACTCTTAAAATGATCTTTGGTAGAGAAATGTTATTGTTGAAGAAACAATGTGCTTTCCTCTGAAGGCTTTCTTTTGGTAAGAATGTTCACAAGAAGCCCTATCTATTTAGCCTCCAATCATTCTTGACAACATATACTGCATTAGTCTGTCCTATACAGGAGTAACAGGACATTGATTGAAGCAGTGCTTTCACACTTATACTTCTCACAATGGAGCTCTCTAGAATCACAGGTTTCTTTAATAAAGTCCCAGGCCTTGGGAATTGTCAGGGAAAATTTAAGAAAAAAACTTGTAAAGATCAGGGAGAAGAGAATTTATCAAAAGTCCCTAATCCTCAACCATGATACCAATGGCCTGGGCTTCAGACATTGTTCAACAGCATTTATTAAGTGCTTACTATATGCAAGGCACAGTGATATTTATTGGAGTTGTTTTTCATCCTTTTTCTTCTTTTGTCTTGACTTACACATGATATTATGTATTAAAAGAAGCAGAATTACACAATAAACCTCTTTCTTTCAGTCATTGGAATTCAGTGACAAGAAAAAAGTGGTAGCCCTTGATACAGTGATAACCTTGATGACATCTTTGATGTCTTACAAAATTCTAAGCACTTCATAAAGTCTATTTCAACTGCCTTTATGGCTTATAGAATAAATGACTCTCATCTTCCCATCCTATGGGGGAAGTCTTCATATGCTTGGGATAAACATCCCTAACTCACTGATGGGTTTGAGGGCTACCTATTACTCTCCAACTGATTTAACCTATCTTCTGAAATGATTTAGCAACTGCACATATTACAGCTTCTTGGAGCCACATCTGGATGACAGACACCAATGCTGGATGAGCAGCACCAAAAAGGATTAACAGCTCTGACACCAGACAGGCTATTCTTCCCTGAACTCCCTCAGACTAGCACGTCAAGTGTGATCAGTTGGTGATACAAATAAAGGTGAGTCTAGAAAAAGGATAATTATGGAGAAGGCAGAATATAGTCATCGTACTGTAATGTCTGAACAATATCTGAACCATCTGGGCTAAATCATCTTACAACTGAATTCTGTGTTATTCTTTGTAAAATGGATCAAGAGTACTTATGCTACCAATGTAATATATTGTTGCTCAATTATTTTAGTAGTGGCTGACTCTTTGGGACCCCATTTGGTTTTTTTTGAAAGATACTAGAATGTTTAGTCATATTCTTCTCCAGCTCATTTTACAGATGAAAACATTGAGGCAAATGGGGTTAAATGACTTGCCCAGAGTCACACAGCTAGTGTCAGATTTGAACTTACAGATATGAGTCTTTTTGACTCCAAGCCTGGCACAAGAAGCATCACTCCTGGTTCTTATCTTTTTAAAAAAAGTAGAGAAGGAAATATTTACCTATCCCTCCATTGGAGACACAGTGTGAAGTTTGTAGTAGACAAAAATGCTACACTGGGATTGAGGAGCCCTAGATTACAGTTTTGGCCTTGTCAATAGTTAAGTTAGTTATTTAAACCTGATAAGACTGAAGTCCCTCCACTGAAAAATGGCAGAGTTGGACTAGATGTTCTCTGTGTCTTGTTATCGCTGGTGTGCTATCATTTAGAATAAATCATTTGTCAAGGCCTTCCAATTAATGAAGTATTACTTAAGTGTCTATTATGTGCTAGGTAATGTTAAATTCTGGAAATAGAGACAAAACCAAAACAACCTCTGATCCCAAGGAATTTTCATTTTAATATGGGGATGACCTACAAGCATGGGGCTCTTTCTCTGGGCTAACTCCTCCAACATTTAAATATCTTTTCTGAGAAATCCCCAAAAGGTGTCAGGAAGTGTCAAACATGACTACAAAACTAATCAAAAATAAGAAAAGACAAAGTAAAAAGCTAGTTATGAAACATTCCCCCTTTAATCTTAAAGACACACTCTCCTACAAATACAAATATATTTATGTCTGTGCAAAGAGTGGGTACAAACTCTAAGTAGTTAGACAAACAAATGAAGAATAGAAAGGATTAAGATGATTCACAGGTCTTATCTCCTAGGGCCCTAATGTCCCTTCTTTCCTCAGGTTTCATAAATTTCCTTCAGAGGTACAATGTCATTGCTGGGTAGGCAGCTCAGCTGGGCTCTGTGTTCCTACACCTTTCTGCAGCTGGATTGCCTCTTGAACCTGTAGTTTGGTATTTTCTTTTCAACCCCAGGTTATGCTCCTTAAAGATGCTTGGTTCTGGAGTCACTACTTCTTGGTACCAACTTAATTATAGAATAATTTCCCTAGCTTTGTCACAATTTTGGGGAAATTATCTGATACCTCCCAAGCTTCACCTGAAACACAGGACTCTTGGAGGAAAAACAGAATAACACATAGGCAGTTTGTAGATATGGAAAATGAAGTTCATCATATTTGTGCTACTTGTTCATAGTGCTGAGGAAAGCATTTTATAAATTTATAACTTCTATCTGATTGTGTCAGTATTAACTGCCAGAACTGAATTCAAGTCCCAACTCTAAGCCTAAGATCTTTTCTACTATAACCAGTCTGTCCCTTGGGTAGCCAGAAGGGATGTCACTAAATTTGGCCTATTACATTATTTTGCCTAGAGCCACCATTGAAATCTTACTGCTCCTAGAAAGAACATAATATTTACACTTCCTCAAGAGAATTTCAGGTCAAAGCCAAGAAGATCAGCCTCCTGGGAAGTCACACTCCAGTCTGCCTGCCTTTTCTTTGTTTACAGCTGTGTCTACACAGCTACAGGCCAATATTCTGTGACTTTATTTAAGAATAATACATTAAATGATGTCTTTCACCTTGTTAATTACAGGAGCCTGTGGTATATTGTAAAATAAGCTGGATCTGGAGTCAGAAGATATGAATTTGCCATTTAGCTTAGACACTTAGTAGATAGATGAATTTGGGTAAGTACAATGATTGGAGGACTGACTTAAGTACAAATCTGGCCTCACACACTTACTGCTTTGTGACTCTGGGTATATCACTTATCCAAATTTTTTCCTCAGTTTCTTCATCCGTGAAGTGGAGATAATAATAGCACCTACTTTCCAGGGCTGTTTTGAAGGTCAAGTGAAATATTTGTAAGTTCTTAACACAGTATCTGGGATTTAGGAGATACTTAATAAATACTTATTTCCTTTCTTCCTTAATTTCTTCAAGATTTCCATTTCCTCACTCATAAAATGGGAGTGTTAATATTTGCAAAACCTTTCTCTCAGGTCCTTAAAGGAACATGCTTTATAAACCTAAAAATATTATATATGGACAGTCATAATAATTACTATTATTTTTATTAGTCCCAAGCAAATTGAACATTATTTGTCATTTTGAGGATATTGGTTCCATCAGAAAAACTTCTGTATCTGAGCATATAGGTTTTTTGTTTTTTTTTTTTTTGCCTTCCCATCTTGCTGTAATGGCTATTTGGTGCCCAGGAAAGAAGAGTGTTAATTAGTTTTCCTCTCTCTGTTCATCTTGGCTCATCCTGCAGATGTTTGAGCAGCTGCTGACCAGATTCTACCCCTTCTCTGGCCTCAAGGGAAAAGGAGCCAGAGACAAAACTATCTTGTTGGGGACCTGTTCTGAATGGAAAAATTAGTATGACAGGGAAGAGAGAAAATACGAGACAGACAAACAAGAAATTCCAATTGCTCTCTTTTGTCTTATTTTTCCCCCATTCAATTTTCAGATTCTGTAAAACTAAATAGAAGCCATTTTGAGGAAATCAAAAAAATATTCATTGAGTTTTCCTTATATACATACCCATTTAATATTAAGGATTGCTTATCAGTCACTGTCATTTAAGTTACTGTGATTTTGTTTATAAACCTATTTCTCATGTATAAAATGAAGCTATCTTCCTACTCTAAGAAGAAAGATTGTATACTAGAAAGGGTGCTGGATCCAGAATCAGAAGCCCTAGGGAGGAACCTGGTTTCTCATATTCACTTGCTATGTGATTTTGAGTAAGTCATTTGTTCCATCTGAGACTCAGTTTTCTGTACTTGTAAAATGGGGATAATAATATTCATACTACTTCCCTCAGAGAGTTTTTGAAAGGAAAACATACTGTATGCCACAAAACACTCTACGAATATGAATTATTATTACCTGCTTTGTAGGGATGTCCTAAAGACTAAATGAGATAAAATATAATGATATAGTATATAAATGTATTACTTTATTAGTGAAGCAGCATGGTATAATGGGAACATTATACCATTAGGAACATTATTACCTTAGGAGTCAATAGATCCAACTGAATCATCAGCCTTATAATGACCTTGGATAATTAACTTAATTTCTTTGGACCTCCTTTTATTATCTGTAAGATGAGGAGCATGGATTCTGACCTCTAAAATGCCTTCAAGTTCTATCATTTTGTGTGTCTATATCAAAGTTTTGTAATTCTTACTATTTTGTAATTTCTTGACAAAAATAACGCTGAATTGTTTGGCATCATTAATACTATTCATTGGAATCAATCAACAAACATATATTAAGTATCCACCATTTTGCTGGGCTTTGTGAATGTAAAGACAGAATGGAATAATTTCTCTTCTCAAGTAGCTCACGTGACCCTATGTCTCAATTCTATAACACCTGACTTCATAATAATTATAAGCATTATTTTAAGTAATATTAATAAAATAGAATGATCCTTGAACATCCTACCTAGTTCTGAACTTTTCCAATATCATGAACCAAAATCCATTCCATATCTAAGGGTTTTGATGACTGAGAATGTGGGTTTTGTCACATTAATTAAATCTATCTTGAAGGCAATAAAGATCAATCCTAATAGTTAACTTGGACAAGCACCTTTTTTCTAAACAAATCACATTCAAAATTAGATTTATGTGATTTGTAGAATATTAGGGACTCTAGGTAGTCTGAATACAACAGATCTAAATAAAGTAGCACTGGATTTGGGAGTGAGAGGACTTGAGTTGGAATCTCAACTCTCCTATTTACTTCATGTGCATTCATTAAAAAAAATCATAAAAACTCTGTTTCTTTTCTCAATTTTAAATAAGAAATCAATTTTGATATGAATATTACTTTTGATCTTGTGTTTTTTCTATGCTGCTTTTGTACTAACTAGCTATATGACACATAGGATGTGACATCAAAACCTTTATGGGCTTTCTTTTCTTCATTTTTATAATGAAGTAGTAAGACTATATAGTTCTTAAGGTCCCTTCCAGTTTATTATCTAGGATTCCATGTTCCTAGGAACACTTGTGAATTATGGTTGCTGGTTTTCTTCAAGAGACTAGGATGTGTCTTTTTACTTGTTCTCCTTGCCCTCATTTTATTTTCAGGTATCCTTTTGAATCAAACATAATTATAAGAAAGGGATAATAATTGGTAATTCTAGCTAGCATTTATATAATGTTTTAAGGTTCAGAGAACACTTAATGTTAAAACTCAGTTGATCCTAACTCTAGTAGGTAGGTGCTATCATCACCTCCATTTTGTAGATGAGGAAACTGAGAGAGATTAGAGGTAAAGTGACTTTCCTAAAGTCACACACCTAGGAAATGTTTAAGGTTCTGTACTTTATCCACACACACCTAACTGTATTTCTACTGCCCTTGGCTGTGAGTTGGTGTGAAGAGAAAATGAGATTTCATGTGTAACCATAAAGCACTTTGTATATGCAAGTAAGTTGTGAGTTGTAGTCATATAACTGCTTCTAAATAGCTGTTTGACTTTGGAATAGTCACTTTCCTTCTCTTGATTTCATGATTTCCATCTGCACCTCTGACTTTGTAGCTTTTCTTTCCTTGAAAGATCAGCTCAAATTCTACCTCCTACAAGAAGTATTTCCAGATGCTAGTATTTATCCTCCCCAAATGATTATATACATACATACATACATACATACATACATACATATATATATATATATATAATCTTTTCATTTACAGTACCTCCTTATTTAATTTGTGACTTTTTGTCCCTGGTGCCTGGCACTTTGGGGGACCTGGACTATGCTTTAATAGATGTAAGGACCTCCTTTATGAGCAAATTCCTTCTGCCAAAGCAGAAGGACAACTTTTTCATAACTTTTGCTCAGGATTACTGAGAGGTTAAGTGTTTGGTCCAGGGCCATGTGACCAGTAAGAATATGAGGAAGGTACAATTTGAATCCAACTCTTTCTGATTCCAAGGCTGGATTGTCTTTTATGAGGTTGTTGTTGTTGAATCATTTTCAGTCATATATACTACTTTGTGACCCCATTTGGCTTATTTGAGGTTTTCTTGGCAGTGTTACTAGTTCATCATTTCCTGCTCAGTTCATTCTTTTCATTAGGTAATCTGAGGCAAACTGGATTAAGTAATTTGCCCTGGTCACAAAGCTAGTAAGTGTTTTAGGCTAGATTTGAACTTAGAAAGATAAGTATTCCTTTCTCCAGACTTGATAGCCAGGAGCTTGACAGTTTGAAAAGCCTGTTCTATCCTGTCCACTGTACTACCTAACTGCCCCTGCCATACTAGACATTTACTAAATACTCCAAAATGAGGATCTAAAATTTATCTTCTTTAAGGTCCCATTCACTTTTAAAAATTCTAAGGTAATTCTAATATTTCCTGAATTACCAACCTCTAAGCAGCATAGGGAAGTTGGGCACACACACACACACACACACAATGTTAGCAATACTTCATTTACAGGTTATGAGCTTTTCAAAATCCCATCAGTGTTGCCACCACCCAGTGCGCTATCTTGTATCAAACTGATATTTAATACACTCAGGATTCTGGCACTGCAAGGTAAATATTTAAATATCCCTGTTTTTTAGTGGCTCTGTTGCCTTTAGCCATTATCTCCACTTACTGAGCACCAGGAAGGGGTTAGGTATTCCAGTAACAGTTAAATAGATGAGGTTTAGGACATATGTTAGACAAGGGCAAACCCAGCCAAATGAATTCCCAGGGGGTGGCTCTTGTGTGGCGGCTGAAACAATGCATGCTTGACTTGCGATATTGCTCAGCTTATCACCCGCTGTCAGGACCATAGTCACAGAGAGTCTTCAAAGAAGAGATAAAGGGCTTTAAGGAGCAGGGTTGGGAACTATATGGAGGATGGAGAGAAGGGGTTGCACTATAAATGGGGACAAGGACTGGGGAGTTGTGGGGTATGGAATTTATAGACTATTTAGAGAAGGGAACAATGCAACTACTATTTATTTTGAATGAATGGATAAATGAAAAAAAAATTAAGCTCTTACTCTATGCTAAGAAAATTCAAAATATTAGTACCAATAATCACTTTTCTCCCTTGCACCTAACAAGTTACCTTAATTCTACTTCTATAGTTTTTAGCATATGTTCACTCTGCTCTATTTCAACAAAATTTATTAAGACAGAATTTTATGTATTACTTATTACTATTTACAAGGCAATGTTGTACAATAGATAGATAGAGTGCAGGTTTTGAATTCATGAATTCTGGATTTATCTGCTGCCTCAAATTCATGTTCAAAATGTAATCACAGGAAAACAATCTCTTAGTGGTCTTGGGAAGTTCTTTAAGTATATATAGATATATCCATATCTTTATATATACACATACATATATACTATACATAGATATACATATACATAAAATTAGTGACCTATGACACATCCTATCCATACATAGAGAGAAACACACACATACAAACATACACACACACACACACATATACACACACACATACATACACATATATGTATAAGGGAGGAGTTGCAGATCTCCATTCCCACATCCAGATTGCCAATATTAATAATTTCAGACAACACTATGTCTTCCTGTCTCAGCGTGCCCCCTCCTCCAACTCAACCTTTGACTTACCAATCTACAAATACAAAGCCAAAAATAAAATAGTCCTTACCCTAAAAGAGTTTATATTCTACTGAAGAATACTTCATATACACAAATAAGCAACCACAATATAATTTTAAGAGGATGGAAGGTGATCTTTCTGGATCAGGAAAGACTCTGTATAGAAGGTGGGACTTTAGATGAACATTAAAGGGGGTCAAGGATTTTAAGATATATAGACATGGAGTGGAGTCCATTCAGTCAGTCAGCTACAAGATAGCTTAATTGTGAGCTCTATGAGTGATTGGGAAGATGGTGCTACCCTTCACAGCAATGGAAAAGCTGAGCAGGAAGAATTTTGGAGGAAAGATAATGAATTCTGGTGTGAATATGTTGAGTTTAAGATATCTATAGGACATCTAGTTTGCGATATGTAAAAGACAAATGAAGGTATGATTCTGGATACAGATCTGTAAATATATGGATGAGTTATCTACATTGATATAAGTACTATCATGGAAAATGATTTCACCAAGTGAAATAATCTAGAGGGAAAAGAAAAGAAGGTCCAAGACAGAGGCATGGGGTACCCTAACAGTCAATGTGACATGGATGAATATTAAACACAAGAGACAGAAAAGGAATATTTAAACAGCTAGGAACAGAATCTGGAGAGTTGTCACACAAAAAAATCTAAGTTTGAGGATGTATGAAAAAGTTTGGAAAAGTTTTGATTTGTGGATTAATGAATAAATTATGGAAATATAAAAGGTTGCAGTGAGGGCCTAGTTGTGATTATGTGACATAAAATTATAATGGACCCAGTCAGACCAGTTTCATCATATGAGTACAAGTGAAGGCAGAAGAGTGGGAGTAATCCAAGGTTGGGGTTTGAAGGGCAATTTCTTCAGTAGGATAAAGAAGCAAATGACTCAGTAAAGATGTTATTATAAAGCTGAATTGGTCCTATATGGGCTTCAGTTGTAGAAAGGGAAAGACTTAGCCAGTGCAGGGATAATGGACTGGGAAAGAATGGAGAGGTAGATTGAATGGAACATTACAATGCTCTTCAATGAGGTTTTTGCCATAGGAGAGATATAGCTTAGACAATAATACAAACAGAAGGATTTGATATAAGTTGGATGGACAGACTAAAGAGGACTCCAGTGTTGTGCCTATGGAATTTGTGTTTGATTTTGTGCCATGTACCATTTTTATCATTGGCCTAGATAAAGGCATTTTTTTTTTTAACCTGCTTTACCTGCTTGTCAGATTTATAGATGTCACAAAACTAATTGGAATAACACAGTGACAACTGGATCTTTAGAGGCTAAAATACTGGGTTAATAAGATTAAATTCAATAGAGATAAATGCAAAATCTTCAACTTGGGTAGAGAAAATTAAATTCATAACCATGGGTGGGAGGAAGCATGAATATGAATAGCAAAAAAAAAAAAAAAAAAAGAGCATGGAGTTGTAGTAGATTATAGCTCAATATAGTCCTCTTTATAGAATAGAAACCAGAAAAGGTTAATACAGTCTTAGACTGCATTATAAAGGACATGGTTCCAGGAGTAGGGGAATGAAACTTCCATTGCAGTCTGCCCTCATCAAACCTAATCTGGAACAGCATATTCTGAGCTCCTTAAGAAGGACTTTGGTAAGTTAGAGATTGTCAGGAGAAAGACAAACAAAAGCACAGCAAAAGTAAATTATAGCAAGCAGTAATATTTAACCTGGAGAAGAAGAAATGAGGAGGAACATGACAGCTATCTTCATATTTGAAAATGTATAATATGGACAACAGATTCTCTTTGGCCCCAGATATCTGGATCAGAAGCCAGAGATAAAAATTTCAAGGGGGGAAATTATGCTTTACATTAAAAAACATTTATGATTAGAACTATTCAAAATTAGAAACTTAAGAGTTTCCCCTCCTGGGATATCTTTAATCTAAATTGGATGATCACTTGTCCTGCATGTTACAGTGTAGATTCTTTCAAGTTATTATTTTAGCTTGATTGGTGCTGGGTCCTTTCCAATTTTCAAATTCTGTGTTGTGGTCAAGAATCACAGAATGGTATAATCTCCAGAGACAAAATTATGGGTGCCCCAAGAGTCACTGGAGAGATCCATGGTAATTACAAAGTAAACAGGAGGATAGTGATGTTTTGTATGCGATAAATGTTCTGAGAGATGTTATTCTAGAAATGTACAACTTGAAATGCAAGTTCATATATCAAGAGTAAGGAACAGTAATGGATAGCCATCTTGAGTGCTGAGCTTTGCACTCACGGATATTGAAAGGTCTAGGAAGAAGGTCTTTGGCATGGTGGGTAATTTGTCTATGTTAGAATTATGGGAAGATAGTATATAGTGTAAAATAAATGTATAGTGTAAATAGTGAATAGTATAAAATATAAGATGTGGACAGTTTATAAATTGCACCAATGGAGGGAGTGTTTATATCAGTGAAATCATGGAGCCATTGAATTATTAATATCGGTATTTTAAGGATATAATAATGCTTTTTTATCCCCTTTTATATCAGTTTGTGCACTTAGAACATTTTCTGGCTTTGGTTGTGTGCTGCTGTTATTTTTCTGTAGAGTTGTAGCCTATAGGTATGTTGTCATTATTTGTCATCATCCAGACTCTTTCCTTGCCCAGATCTGCTAGAGATTATTAGCAATCCTGAAACTTCCAAAAGTTCAGTATATAATTGTTGTTGCTTTGGGTAATAAGAATGTTTAGCCATTGGCAATATCTTTATTAGATTAATTACATGCAAATATTCTCATAAAATATGCTAATTACTTTCACAATTGACCAGGAAAATCATTCTAACTCCTTATTCCTGCTGAACATCTAATTTGGGATTAAAAGCATTGCTGGTGAACTGTATTCAGAATTAATCAAAATATTTAATATTTACCCTGAATTTTTCAATACTTTTTTTCCAAAAAACTTCCTGTCATGAAACAGTAGAGAATAAAACTGGTCTAATTCTTTGGGATCAAGATTTTTGACCCTATGACCATGTTTATTGCTTTGTGTGTGTGTGTGTGTGTGTGTGTGTGTGTGTGTGTACTCAAGCTTTATGCAATGTTTCATCTCTATGTGTGCTTAATATAACTACAAATCTGAATGATGTCTTAAATTTTGGGGCTTAAAAGTAATGTATCCAACATCCTTTTTCAAGTCAGGAGACTGCTTCACATGTTTGGATTTACTTAAGAGTTTTTGATTATCACTGAAGTCTGTGTGTGTATGTGTGTGTGTGTGTGTGTGTGTGTGTGTGTGTGTGTGTGTGTGTGTATGTGTGTGATAGGATGTATATATTGCTTAGAGTATAATTTGATGATGGGGTAGAATGAGGCTAGGTTGTGAAGGGCTTTAACTCTAAAGAGAAATTTTTTTATTTTATCTTAGAAAAACAGTAAGGAGTCACTAAATCTTCCTACCAGAGTAGTGACAAGGTAGAACTTAAGCTTTAGGAATATTATTTTGACAATTGTGAAGAATATGGCTTGTATATGGGAAAGACTAGAGGTTGGAGGGGCCAATCAGGAGTATATTGTAGCGGACCAGATAAGAGATGTTAAAAGTGAGAGATAAGGTGGTACCTATACCACGCCCATAGAAGAATGAAATTGATATTAAGAGGTATTAAAGAGTTTGCTAGTTAAAGAAGAAAACTATTCTTATCTTTGATATGGATACTCATCAGATTAGGACCCAAGACAAAAGGTGTATAATGATTGAAGGGAAGGCCATTTCAAGATCTATGCTGCTAATCCTATGTGTGCATATAATGTCAGGGAGGGGAGGAGGTTTGTGGGTTTATTTTGAATTGGAACAAGGAGAGGGGAAGAATCAATTGATTACCTAGTATTTATTTCAGTTCTCCATCTCGTGGCATAAGTAATAACTGGAATTATTTTTTGCCTAGTTGTCTCTCTTGTTTGGGCTGGAAAAGCTATACAAAGTTACCTGATGCAAACTTGTAAACTGATTAGGAATATGATGTTTATCTTCTGGAACACTGGAGTGGCTGGATTGAATTATATAGAGTCATTCATATGGGAAAAGCCAAGTGGATGAAAATCACATTTTATTCATATTCAAATAGATGGGCATATCATTGAGCTAAATCATAGGGAGAGAAAAGATGTACACAAGTATTTATTTTTATTATGTGCTAAAAGCTTTAAAAATATGACTTCATTTGATCCTCATAACAACCCTGGAAGATAGGTGCTATTATGATCTCATTTTATTGTTGACAAAATTGAGACAAAAGAAATTTGAGTAAATTTCCTGGACTCACGTCCCTGGTGACTCAGGCAAATCTTTGTGACTCCAGGTCCAATCTTCTACACTTTGTACCACCTGCTGCAGCTAACAAGTATCTTGCATATGCATTGCATATGGACAATTACATGGACTTAGAATTGGATCAATTAAATTTGGGAATATGACCAATTCTTTTAATAATCCTTAAATCCATCTTATTAAGGACAATATTCCTTGCCAAAACTATATGCTCATGAATCAAAGAATATAACAACATCTGAAGAATTATTCTTTCAGGTGATGCAAAGTGAGTTTCAGTGAGTTGCAGCTGATACTCATAATTATCTTAGTGAGAAAAGTGACCTAAAAGACATTATCAAGGCTCTGTGTGACCAGAAAAGAAGATGGGCCAGTCATGTATGGAAGTAAGGGATAACAGATGGACAGCCCAAGGGCTTCCCCGGTAACCATAAAATATTAAAAGAATCAGAGGAACTCCTCTATCACACTGGATGGATGCCATGTGAAAGAGACAAGAACATGAATTACACAAGATAAGTAGGGGTGGATGGCTGTCATAAAATTGGTCAGTGAGGCAACACCCACATTAAAAAGATGATTGATTTATCAAAATACTGAACCTTATATTTGACTCCTCAGCAGCACCTCCAGCTTTGATTATCTTTCTGGGAAGGCATGGTACCTGGCTCTCACTTTTCCCTTGAATGAACTTCTCTTTCCCTGAGTTCCTTCTTGCATAATGCCAAAGCCCTGCTGAAATTGGACATGTGGGGCACCATCTTATGCCAAAGCAGCAGCTGATAATAGCTCAATTTGGCCATAGAACCCTGCAGAGAGCCCACTTTCTTTTTTTGTTCACTTCACCAATTAGAGAAATAGCCTGTGACCAAAGCTTGTCTCTAGGAGGTAGAAATTGTTCACTCAGTAAGCAGAAGTCAATAATGTCCCACAGTGCTAACCTCAAGTGGTCTCAAAAAAACCAATAAAGCATTCTCAGGTGAGGTCAGGAAAAAACAAAAATACACAAACCTTTGAGATATTGGGCTACCAGAGAGAGATACAAGGAGATCTATAATGCCTGCAGGTGGAATTGGATTAGGTTGGATAAGGGTCAGATGGAAGAATAATAACTCATATTTGTTTAGTTCTTTAAAGTTTGTAAAATGCTTTCCTTAACACAACCTATGTGGTAGGTAGAGTGGGATTTATTATTACCACTGAACAGAGGAAGGAACTAACACTCAGCGAAAAAAAAGTGACTTAACCACAGTTGCATAACTAATAAGTTTCAAAAATGGGATTTGAAAGTCTGAATGATTTGCAACAACAACAACAACAAAATTCGGTTCTGCACATATATATTGTACCTAGGAGATACTATAACATATTTAATATGTATGGGAATGCCTGCCATCTAGAGGAGGGGGCAGAAGGAAGGAGGGAAAAACTTGGAACAGAAGGGAGTACAAGGGATAATGTTGTAAAAAATTACCTATCAAAAAATGTTATAATTATAAAATTAATTAAAAAAAAAAGCAGGGTTAGCCATCCTGAACTCAGATCAAGCAAAAGCAAAATTTAATCTAATTAAAAAAGATAAGGAAGGAAACTATATCTTGCTAAAGAGTACCATAGATAATGAAGCAAAATCAATACCAAACATATATGCACTGTTTTATAGCATCGAAATTCCTAAAGAAGAAGTTAAGAGAGCTGCAAGAAGAAATAGACAACAAAAATATAATAGTGGGAGATCTCAACCTTGCTCTCTCAGAACTAAATAAATCAAACTACAAAATAAATAAGAAAGAAGTTAAAGAGGTAAATAGAATACAAGAAAAGTTAGGTATGATAGATCTTTGGAAAAAGTTGAATGGAGGAAGAAAGGAGAACACTTTCGTCTAGGCCAGTTCATGAAACCTATACAAAAATTGACCACATATTAGGACATAAAGACTTCAAAATCAAATGCAGAAAGGCAGAAATAGTAAATGCATTTTTTTCAGATTATGATACAATAAAAATTACATTCAATAAAAGGTCAGGGGAAAATAGACTAAAAAATAATTGGAAATTAAATAATCTCAGACTAATGAATGAATGGATGCAACAGCAAATCATAGACACACTCAGTAACTTCATCCAAGAAAATGACAATAATTAGACAACATACCAAATTTTTTGGGACGCAGCCAAAGTAGTAATAAGGAGAAATTTTTTATATCTCTAGATGCTTATTTGCATAAAATAGAGAAAGAGAAGATCAATGAATTGGGTTTGCAACTAAAAAAGCTAGAAAAAGAATAAATTAAAAGCCTTCAATCAAATATTACACTTGAAATTCTAAAACAAAAAGGAGAAATTAATAAAATTGAAAGTAAAAAAAAACTACTGAATTAATAAATAAAACTAAGAGTTGGTTTTATGAAAAAAACCCAACATAATAGATAAATCTTTAGTTAATTTGATTAGAAAAAGTAAAGAGAAAAATCAAATAGCTAGTCTCAAAAATGAAAAGGGAGAACTATCCACCCATGAAGAGGAAACTTAAGAAATTATCAGAAGTTATTTTTCCAAATGTTTTTCTAAAACATCTTCTGTTGGAAATTTGTTACATTACGAACATTTATGGGTTCTGTCACCCCAAAATGAATTCCGAGGCTTGGTTTGGTGTTGATTTGAGGGATATCAGTAAAGAAAGACCTGTCTTCTCTTTACCATCTTGGCTCTGCCCCTGAAGACATTTTTAAACTCTAAATCTATGATACCATAACTTATTGGCAATTCTTTCACATTGGTGTGTACTAAAGACAGCTTATGAAAAGTGATTATTAAATTATCTATTAGAATATTTAGTTAATGGAAATTAACAAATGCTACCAATCAAGTTTTTATTTATTATTCTAATTATTATTATGTTTTCATTTAGTGTTTTTAAACTTACTTTTAATTGCATATTCTTTTTCAAATTTTATATAAAGATGGTTTTCAGAAAAAAAAAAAGTCTGAATGAGAACTCTTGGTTCCCAAGATTAGGAGATCTGCTTGTTTGTAAAATAATGCTCTGTGAATGCTCTTACCTATAGCTCTCACTGAACTGTGTTTCTGTTTTGAAACATTGTGAGTGATGTACCAGTCTGGAAAATATTGACTGATTTAAAAGATTCATCCCTCCCAGGAGCAGAAGCAGTCCTGGTGCCACAGTTGGACACTGGAAGTGATTTTCTATATAGACAGGAAAGCAATGATCAAAAAGGAGTTCTATTAAAGGCCATGCTTTGATATGGTAGGACCCTAATGATATGGCCATTTGATATGGTAGATGTAGGACCCTAAGTAGGTTGTATTCTATCTTTGTGTTTCTCTTAGGGCTGTTTGGAAAATATTTACTGGTCAGTGTATGTATGTATCCTCCACTTTTGGTGTTTTTGTCTTTTTTTTTCTTTTAAGTACTTAAAAATTGAAAAACACATGCATACACAAACAACACACATATATACACACAGAAGAAAAAGGCAAAGTAGCACTTTCTCTCATTTTATCCTCCAATTTCAACTGTCTCATCATATGTCACAACTTACTTGCTTCTCTCATTTAATTTCTTTAAACTTTTGGCTTCAGCTTTTTATTTAACTCATGCTTTTTCCTTTCCTTAAATTTTTCTTCTCTCTCTTGTTCTTGGTCTTTTAAAAAATTCTTTCCTAATTCTTTCTTAATTCCCATCTACCCCCTGAACTTCTAAAATCTTTGCCTTCCCCTACCAACAAATCATTTTTATATTTTTTAATTTTCTTCTGCATATATATTTATTTTAAAAATATATATTTCTTTATGAATCATGTTGGAAAAGAAATATCAAAATAAAAGGGAAAAACCATGAGAGAGAAAAAAAAAACCAGAAGAAAAAGGAAAGAAAGTAAACATATCGTGTTGATTTACATTCAATCTCTATAGTTCTCTCACTGGATACAGATGGTGTTTTTTATCCAAAGTTTATTGGGATTGCCTTGGATCACTGAATCACTGAGAAGAATCAAATCTTTCATAACTGATCATCACACAACCTTGCTGTTACTGTATACTATGCATTTATGTTTCTGCTTGTTTTGATCAGCATCTGTTCATGTAAATCTTTCCAGGCCTTTCTAAAGTCAGCTGTTCATTATATTTTGTAGAACAATAATATTCCATTACTTTCATATACCTTACCTTATTCAGCCATTCTCCAATGGAGGGACATTTACTCGTTTTCTAATTCTTTGTCACCCCAAAAAATGCTACTACAAACATTTTGCACATGTGGATCCTTTTCCCTTTTTTATGATTTCATTGGTATACAGACCCAGTAATAGTACCACTGGATCACAGAGAATGCACATTTTGATAGCCTTTTGGGCATAGTTCCAAATTGCACTTCAGAATGGTTAGGCCCATTCACAACTTTACCAACAATGCATTAGTCTCACAGTTTTCCCACATCCATTCCAACATTTATCATTATTTTTTTTCCTTTCACCTTAGCCAATTTGAGAAGTATAAGATGGTAACTCATAGTTGTTTCAGTTTGCATTACCCTAATCAATAGTGATGTAGAGAATATTTTCATATGATTATAAATGTCTTTAATTTCATCACCTGAAAATTGTTCATATCGTTTGACTATCAATTTGGGAATGACTTGTATTCTTCTAAATTTAACACAGTTATTTATATATTTTTAAAATGAGGCCGTTATCAGAGACATTGGATATAAAATTTTCTCCACAGCTTTATACTTTCCTTTTAATCTTGTTTGTGTTGGTTTTGTTTGTGCAAAACCTTTTTAATTTAATGTTCAAAAAGTTGTTCTTTTTGTATTTCATAATGTTCTCTATTTAGTTCTCCCTTCTCTGAAGATCTGATAGGTAAACTATCTTTTACTCTCCTAATTTGCTTATGGTGTCACTCTTTATGCCCAAATCATGTACTCATTTTGACCTTATTTTGGTATGGGGTGTGAGTAAGTCCATGCTGAGTTTCTGACATATTATTTTCCAGTTTTCTCAGAACCAATAAATCTCTTTAAGAAAACCTTTGAATATCTTACCCTTTAAGTTTTCTAGTTCTTCATTGATATCTATCAGATGCATCTCTCAACTGTCTGTAACTGTGAAACACAATCAATTATACAATTATACAATCCTTCCCACTTTTGTCAGGATTTGATCTCTGAAATAGTTTCTTGATGCCATGGAGACTTCTCAGCCAGGTAGAGTGAACCTTTTCAGAGAACATAGCACTAATTTTTAGTGGTATGATTTCAGAGTTCCAGGGGGTACTACTCTTCTAAATTTTTTCTTACTTATAGCTATATAAGTATACATAAGCTATATATACTTATATAGTATGTGTACATGCTATATGCACATATAGTATAAACACATATGTGTGTGTGTATGTGTGTGAGAGTGAGTGTGTGTGTGTGTGTGTGTGTGTCTAATGGGATCCTTTGTCAGTCTTTTGAAGGACCTTTTCTTAGAACAATGTTTAAATGCATAAAATGAAAAAAATGCTTAGAAAATTAATTAATCATTGAAATAGAGTTATTTAACTGACTAGCTAGTTATATATCTAGCTATAATTTATTACCTAAGTCAGAAAATAAGTAGGAAAAACTGCACTGAAGAAAAGCAAAAAAAAAAACCTCCCAGATTTTCAAGAGGACATGAATTCTTTAATAGTCAAAGAGAGGAGTGAATGGACTACAGCAAAAAAACCATGTTCTTGGGGGCAGCTAGTTGGTACAATGGATAGAGCACCAGACCTGAAGTCAGGAGGATCTAAGTTCAAATTTGCCCTCAGACATTTAAGACTGCCTAGTTGTGTGACCTTGGGCAATTCACTTAACCTCATTTGCCTCAGCAAACAAAATAAAACAAAACAAAAATGTTCCTGATAGTCCAGTGTGTAAGTGGACCCCTGTTAGGAACAAACTGATCTTGTATAATTATCTTGTACTGACAAAATTATCTTGTGCAAAAGAGCTATCTTGCACTGATCCCACAGTTACTTAATACAATTTGGACATTAAGCTATAGATGTCATCTCCTGAAGCTGAATTATATAAAAAGGATGGCCACATCCACCATATGACTTATTGACACACAAAATTGTATTTAGGACATTTTGCTCTGGTTCTTTTTCACAAAAAGATCCTCCATCTATTGTTAGCCACAAGTTCTGCCAGGGAACTTAGGCTGCTTGTTAAAGCATTACAATAAAGATTTGTCCCTTAACTTGAAGATGGTTTGACTCCGTGAATTCATTCCATATAACAACATACTTTCATGACTTGCTGTATGCCATCAAAAATAAAGGCAAAATGTTAGAGACAATCATTAGTTTTCTAGGGGGGGAAATGATAAAATATAACTTCTTAGACCCCCCAAAAAAACTTAAAAGAGAGCTTCAGCTGCTATTACTTTGCAAATTCCTTTGGGAGAGGATAAATTGAGGATAGGAGTAATAAATGAACATGGTAATGTCAGAAGTTATGACTGTGTCTTGTTATTTGGTATACAATGAATGCCAAGTACACTAAACTATATGGTAAACTAAATCACTGCTTCTTTCATGAACTGATTTTTTTGGGAATAAGGTCTCAGAGAAACACAAAAAAGTTGAGCATGACAAAGCAATTAAATACACATACAAAGTAATGGAGTGATAGAGTGATTTCTACATATCAAGTCAACCTGAGTTCTCACCTTGTAATTGTCCAGAAAACCTGAATTCTCACCTTGTCACCATCCAGACAACCCCAGTTGGGAAGAGATCTGCTGTGTCTACTCAAATCTTTAAGACAGATTCTTCTTCCTGTAGTGAACCGTTGTCTCCAGGCAGTTGCTGTTAACTCTTGTCCTTAGAAGTGACTTCCCTTCCTGCAGAGAGCCCCGTCAGGCCTGATGTAATGCAGAGAGTCTTCCTTCTTGAATCCTGGCTCTGAATCTCCTCCAGCTCTTATCCTTCTCCAGGCCGATCTGCTCTCTGTGCCCAGTGCTGTCTCTTTTTATCCTCCCAGAGAATGGGCGTGGGATAATGCAAGGGCTTCTGGGAAGAACCACCCCAGCCAATGAGCTTGCCCCCTCTATCAAGTCAACCTGAGTTCTCACCTTGTAATTGTCCAGAAAACCTGAATTCTCACCTTGTCACCATCCAGACAACCCCAGTCCTCACCCAGCAATCCCAACAGCTGGAGGAGGGTATTTAAATTTGGCATTCAAGAAGATCTCCCTTTCTTGAGGGATATAAAGAATAAATAAGCACAAATACAATCTTCATTGTATTTCTTCACTGTAGAATTCAAAATAGAATAGAAGGGGATATAAGTAAAGGAAGACAATGTAAATGAAAACTTCTAAGAAAATGGTGCCATAAAAGAATGTTGTTTGATATGAGGATAAAGTGGTGGTGATGGTGAGTTGAGATAATAGGGAAAAATACATAAAGAATGAAAATCAAAGGGAAATTAATATTTTAAATGAAGGTAACTAGGTGGCTTAGTGAATAAAGTACTGGGCCTGGAATAATAATAATAATAATAATAATAATAATAATAATAATAATAATAATAATAATGATAATAATAATAATAATAATAAAAATAAAGACCTGAGTTCAAATCAGACCTCAGATACTTACTAGCTGTGAAGCTCTGGGCAAGTTACTTAAATTCTGTTTTCCTTAATCTGATAAAGGAACTGACAAACCACTCTAGTATCCAAGTATAGAACTAACATGCTGTGGTTCTCAGAATCACAAAGAATCAGACAGGACTGAATAAGTGAATGACAACAAGAACAAATAATGAAAGTAGGCAAGGTAGGGATGCCATTGGGAATATAGTAGTATAAAATTAGCATACATGTAAATAAAACAATTATGAGGAAATAGAACTGGCTTAAAAAGAGAGAGGGATAAAATTAACACAAAACAAAAATATGAGGGAAATGCAAACCTAGAAATAATTTTCTTAAACATGAATGGAATAAACAAACCAATAAAACAAAAGAGAAGTGGAAAAATAGATTAAAACCTCCCAATATTTTCTTTGCATATGAAAATTATTTTTAAAAAGACATATAAAGAATTACCCTGGCACAAAGTTTATTATGTTCCAGCTTATTTCAATAAAGCAGGATCTGAAATAGCATTCTAAAACAAAGCAAAAATAAAAATTCAAATGTCAAGAGAGAAACCTGAAGAAAAAAGAGCAATTGTATTATGATTAAGGAACTAGAGACAATGAAACAATATCATTTTTAGATTCCTGGGTACCAACTGGTATATCCCAAATTCAAGAAGAAAAAAAAAAGTTAACTAAAATTTAAAAAGACATAAATATTACCAAATAATTATGATAAATTTTCATTTTTCCCTCAGATGATCCTAAATCTAAAAAATAAACTAAATTAAAAAGGAAATTATAGAATAAACACAATTGTAGAGAAATTAGATTTGAAAGATATATGATATGATATATAATATATATGATAAGATATATAAGATATGATACACGATTGAAGGATATACTTATTTTTTATTATAGCTTTTTATTGACAGAACATATGCATGGATAATTTTTCAACATTGTCCCTTGTAATCACTTTTGTTCCAATTTTTCCCTTCCTTCCCTCCACCACCTCCTTTAGATGGTAGGCAGTCTCATACATGTTAAACATGCTAAAGTATATCTTAAATACAATATATGTGTACATATTTGTACAGATCTTTGTTGAACAAGAAAAATCAAATTTAGAAAAGTGAAAAAATAAACCTGGGGAGAAAATAAAAACAAATAACAAAAGTTTTTTAACTTGATATAATCAAAATTTTCTATTTTGTGATCAATAATGATCTCTAGTTCTTCTTTGGTCACAAATTCCTTCCTCCTTCACAAGTTTGAGTGGTAAACTATCCTATGTTCTTCTAATTTATTTATAATCTCATTTTTTATGCCTAAATCATGAACCCATTTTGATCTTATCTTGGTGTACGATGTTAAATGTGGGTCCATGCCTATTTTCTGCTATACTAATTTCCAGTTTTCCTAGAAGTTTTTGTCAAATAGTGAATTCTTATCCCCAAAGTTGGGATTTTTGGGTTTGTCAACTGTTAGATTGCTACAAAATATACTTATTCTTCAATAGCAAATGTTACCTTTCCAAAAACAGATCATGTGTTAGAACACAGAACAAATAAAGACAAAGATCAGCAAAGTGAAAGAAATATTGAGCTTATTCTTAACATATAATATATTAATCACATTGATAATGGCAATAAAAATGCCATAAAAGTATAATGCTGAAGACAGAGTAAAATGCTTTATGTCTAAATAAAGATTTAATGACATGAACCATGAATGGGTTAAAGAGTATGTTATAGAAATAATGAACAATTAAGTGAAAAACATCAGAACAATGACATAATAGCAATGTATTTGGTACATTTAAAGAAGTACTTAGAGGGGGGAAATCCTTAAAAAACAGTCATTAACAACAAAAAAAAACATTAATTAACAATGAATGAAAAAAGAAATGGAGAGCATCAATGCTACAAATGTAAGAGAACTAAAAAAATAAGCAAATTAACCAACTAAAAAATAAGCATAAATGAAGACATTTTAAATATTAGGATAGGAATACATGAAATGTAAAATAAAAATAAAGTAGAAATAGTTAGGAGAACTAATAGCTCAACTTTGGAAGAAGTAGTTTTTAAAAGTTGGTAAATGTTTAGCTATCCTGATTTTTATTTTTTGCTGAGGCAATTGGGGTTAAATGACTTGTCTAGGGTCACACAGCTAGGTGTTGTGTCTGAAGTTAGATTTGAACTCAGGTCCTCTTGATTTCAGGGCTGGTATTCTATCCATTGCACCACCTAGCTGTCCACTCTGATTTTTTTTTAAAAGGGAAGTAAACCTAGTTATAATATAAAAAATAAGAAAAATAAATTCATGACAGAGAGGGAATAAAGTTAGTATAACAACCTCTTGTGGACAATTATATGATTATAAAACTGAGAAGTTAACAGATTGCCTACAAAAATTAATAAAATAACAGAGATTTTGAAGAACCTAATCTTAGGAGGAGCAATTGAATAAGATGCAAATATAAATATAAATAAATAAAATAATTAAACAAATCTTTCCAAATGTCCAAAAGCCCTATTCTAGAATAATTTACAGATTAGTCATATCAAATATTTAATGAATAGCTACTAGCTATGGTACATGAATTGTTCTCATTAGTTGAGAAGGTACTCCATTAAACACTATTACTGAGAAAAACATTCTATTAATTCATTAAATAGTGAGTGATAAAGCAAGGAAAGAGGACTGTGAACTGTGTCACTAATGACTACTGATGGGGGGAAACAAATTCAATTCAAACAATAATAAAAAGAAAAAAAATCCTAAACAATTTGTCTTTTTTTAAAAATTTTGATCAAGTTGGATTTTTATGAGGGAGGCTATGATGGTTTAAAATTAGGAAAACATTTGATAAATTAATCATTAATAGTACATTTACAATACAAACAATTTAAACTGCATGATTATATCAAGAGATATAGTAAAAGCCTTTGTCAAGGTATAGCACTGATTTACATTTATGACTTTTAAATTCAAAAAAACATAGGAAAAGGAAGATAATTTTAAATTTATCTCAGTGTATGCATATGTAAAATTAGTCTTATTAATAATAGAGAAATATGACAAGTTTTCCCCTCAAATACAGAGTTACAGCAAGGATGTCATATAGTTCTAGAGATGCTACTTGTAGAAGTAAAACTAGACAGGGGAAAGAATATAAAAAAGTCAAAGTGGGGATAAATGTACCATTATTTGCAGGTGGTGACATAGTTTATGAAAGCCTGTGAAAATCAGCAAAGAAAATAATTGAGATAACAGCTCCATTAAAAGAGCAGAGTATAAAATAAATTAATAAAACATCTTAAGTATTTCTATGAAGCAATAAAAACTAGGAGAAACTAATCAAATAAAAATACTTAAACTACCCTCAAAATCATAAAATTGGAAATCAATTTACTAATATATGCTCAATTTTTATAGGTATGCTTATATAGCATTTTACTTACAAAAAAATTATACTTTTAAGCAGTTGCAATATTCATTGCTCATAGTTGGGTCTTATCAATATAATAGAAATGATGATAACTAGTAAAATTAGTTCATATTATAAATGTTATTGTAATCAAACTATCAGGTGGCTATTTTATATTGCTGGAAAAAGTAATGAGTTTTAAAGCATAATAAAAGGTCTAGAATCTCAAGAAAAACAATGAGAAAAAAAGTAGAAATGACATTTTAGTCATTTTAGTTAGTTAGTCAGTCATTTAGTTAGGCAGTCATTTAGTTTAGTTAGTCATTTTCGTCCAGAATACTGGCTCTCAAACTACAGAAATGGGTGATTCTATCATATATTGTATTATGTATTATGCATTTATGTCTGTGAATAGACAGACATCATGAAGGGAACTTAGTAAAACAAAATACATTTTTCAAAAATCTATTTTTTCTTGGAATTTCCATTAGCTTGGATTTTTCTTTCTATGATATCCATAGAGCCAAGTATTCTCTTTGATATCTTCCTTATCTCCCACAGCTCTGTTCTTTGCTTCCTGTTTGTTTAAACCTCTTAAGTCAAAATATTCTGAATCTCTTCTCTGATCCTAATATTTTACCTTTAAAATTTTAAAGTGCATAGATTATAATCCTGCCTCTATCACACAATGGTTTTGATAAGTTAAGAAGGCTCCAGGTCCTATTTATACTTAATTCTGGCTGATTCATTTTTTAAAAATGTCCATAACTAATCTAAGCACCAGTGTCAAATAGAATATTTTCAATTCTATCTATACTTTTTAAAACCATAGTCATTAAAATGATTTGATTAAAAAACATTAGACTGGATAGAGAATAATCAGAAATTGTTTCAATCAATAGCACAGTGATTAATCAACCCAGGAATGAAACAAACTTGGAGAAAAAGTACTAATTTCATAACTATTATGAGACATGGATTGTTTTGACCAAAAAAAAATAGATTTAGGTCAGTATTTTATACTATATACAATAATTTTCAAATGGCTACAAGACCTGAAAGCAAATGGTTATATTTGTAGCACAAGAATATTTATTTCAGACAAAAATGGAAAAATTTATCTTTCCTAACTATGGCTAAAGAGAAATTTTGTAATGATTAGAGACAACTACAAAAGACAAAATTGACAGTTTCAGTGTCGTGGAATTGAAAATCAATGAAGCTAGAGTAAGAAGGAAGAAATTCTGAATGGGAAAATTATTTCTGCATAAGTGATTTCTAATTAAGTACTGATAATTAAGATATATCTATATCAAGGATTATTTCAGATCATTAATTATAATAAAAATAAAAAAAATTAAGCCATTCTACAGTTTCATTTCATGCCCAGCAAATAGATTGAGATGGTGAAATGTTTAATGTTGGAGTGGATAAGGGATAAAATGTCACTAATATATGATTGGTTCAACAATACATTTCCCAAAATGTAGTGAAAAACAATTTGGAATCCCGTGAAAACAGTCATTGAACTTTTCATATCATTTTACTTACAGATCCCTCTGTTATCAAAGTCCATCCTCTCAAAAGAAAAAGCCCTATCTATTCCAAATTATTTATTTTTGCATTTTTTGTTGTCAAAGAACTGAAAACAAGATGAACTCAGATTGAAAGGATGCTAAGTGATTGCTTGAGATCAACAGTTGCAACTCATGTTCAACTACAAATTCTGTCAGATAGTGCAAAAGTGACAATTAATTTATTACACATAAGTAATGAGTAGGCCTAAATGTTACTCCTGGTGGTCAAGGAGTAACCCAAGCAATAAAATCATTAAATACTACAAATGGAAAGGGAACCAGTTAACTCTTTTACTTTATAAAAGTTTATAAAAGTAAAGAGTTTTACTTTTATATTAAGTTGAGAGTACAATAGACATGACTTGAAACAGAAGATTACTAGAATTCACTTCTCCTGATACCTACTTTCCAAGTCCCAATATTGCTTCCCATTGGAAAAAAAAAAAAAAAGTTACATGGTCCAATGAGGAGGGTTCAGGATTTGAACTCAGAGGACCTATGTACTTCTACTTATTAGCTGTGTAACTCTGGGTGATTCACATAGATTTTTGAACCTCAGTTTCCTTATCTGCAAAATGAAATAGACTAGATGATCTCTAAAGTCCCTTCCAGTTTTAAATGACTTTATGAATCTATGAATTATTTATCAGAAGAAATAAATTCTTGATATAAAAAGAAGGATATATATATGTGTGTGTGTGTATGTGTTTGCAAATATACATACACTCTATATATTTATCTAATCAAAGGAAGTTTAGTTAATTTTTAAAAATGAATGTGGATAAATTCTGTCCCGAATCTTATCCAATTAAATTAACATTTCATTTACATCAAATCATGGAAATCTGTTATATGGAGGATGCAATGGCTAAGGAATAATGTAATAACATACTTTTAAAAACTCATTTAATGTTCATTGCCTGAGTCAAAGAAGTTGAAGTAATTTGGTCTCCAGGATCCTGATATCAATAGACTATGAGAACTTCATATTGTTATGTTGAGTCCTATTTTTCCATTAGCTTCTGCTAGTTTGAATACCTTAAAATATTCTTAGAAAGGGGATGGTTAAATGTGACATAATATCATTTAGTGGAAAGACTACAGGAATTTTACTTGGAAGATTATGTTTGAATTTTACTTGTTTTTCATTACCTGTCTGAATTGGGATTTGCCACTTTCCTTATCTGTGTCTCAGAAAAAGTTCAGACTAGGGTATAAGGTCCCTTCTATCTTTAAATGACAGGATTTAGGCTTAGAACACTATAATAATATCTTGTCAGAATTCTTTCTAGCATGACAAATGTAGGTAGGGCATATAATTTCCACTAAAGCTTCAAATTATGTAGGTTTGCTTTCTTAGCTGGTCAGTCCAGCTAAGCCAAAGATCACTAAGCCAAAACCATTTTGAATAAAATAAGGACTATCAAAAATGTTAGGAGAAAGTAAGTTTTTCAACCATCAATGAAATAAAATAATTGAACAATGATATAAGATGCACTCATTAGCTCTAACAAGGACACTTTCCTACTCTAAGTCTGTGTCTAACACTTAAAATCAGGAAGAGTTGTTCAGTGTTTTCAAATAAGAGAGAGGAAGAAGAATGGGTAAGACTTCACTGTGAGGGATCAGTATAATATTATGGAGGCTATAGACCTGGGCGCTGTTCCCTGTGTGTCTGTTTGTTTTTCTTGTGTTGCCTAAATCTTGAGAGAATGTCTTGTGTATTGTGCTATATTATGATATGCTGGAAGTCTCTGGGATACAATATAGCATAAAGCTAGTCAGTGATGACTTCGAGTCATAAGGTCAATAGCTGACTCCTTAAGGACCCTTTTTTGAGTCATTTCTGCTATCCAAAGAGGCTGGACTCTGAAGGAAGGGAGAAATCCTACCCAAGTTTTTTCACCCTGCAAGCCTTTTTCCTCTTCTTGTGTTTTGAGAGCTGGATCGTTAACTACATGAGACGATGCACTTATTGCTAACTAGCTGTCAAGTTGTAGAACAAAAATATCAGCCATAATTATATTCATACCACCAGCTTTGGCATTAAAGTTAATCTGAAAAACACTCATTTTTCCTAGGCTACATTATATAACCAGCACTTGGATGCAGTTATGGTTCACTGTCAGGCTTTATTCTACTGTGTCTCAGCTAAGAGTGTTACTTTGACAACTGTGAAAATGCTGGCTTGCCCTGTGTCTGTCTATAAGGGGGAACCTTTAAAGAGCCTGACATTTGTCAAATGAAGCTGTTATCAGAATAGACTATTTTTAGGGCACTCTTTAAGCAACACACTTTAGTTTTCAGGTATTGGAGTTAATGATCTGCCTTCTGCTTCAATAGAGAAGATTTTAGAAACAGTGTCCTTGAGCAGAGGAAATAATAGGATTTGGAGTTGAAAGGGTCCTTAGTGGTCAGTTAGTGCAAATGCCTTTATTCTAAAGTCATAGGTAGATCTTTTGATGCCTTCACATAAGTCTTAGCAACATATTTTGTACAAATAGCATGAAAAAAATCACTGGGTGGGTAGCACCTTTGAGAGCAACATCACTTTACGAAAGAAAATCCCCATTGATGAGGAGATCCCAGAACACTGTGGTCTGTGGGGAGGAAGAAGAAATAAAAATTCTGGAGCATCAAGAGGTTGTTGCTAGGGTGGTTGCTACTGGGGGAGGAAACATACAAAAGATTAAGAAGAAAGATAGATAAAGAAGAATCTCATCTGAGATATAGCTTTTTTTTTTTTTTAACTTCCCCTTCCACATTACATAGGAACAAAACTTATTTAAAAAAATATAAAACTGAGTGTATAAATAATATCAGTACTCGCTAATTTTCAGTGCCGTAGGAAAAAAAGTCCTATAACTCTATCCTAAGTTATACTATAAAGCCAAGATTTAAACCAATTTCCTATGAATTCAAATATGATGTTCTTTATGTTATAGCACACCATTCTTGCTAACTCTCCATGGTTGTTAGGAACACTAGGTAAATTGAGATCCTTATATTAATGTGGAAGCTATAGTTGAAGTGGTTTGAGACTCATGATCTAGCAAAGATGTCTATTTTTGAGACATGGGGCAAATCTGTAGATCTTTATTTTCTATTAGGTACATCAGAAAATTTTTATTTTTAGGTGTATCTCATATTTCTAAGTGACTCAGTTTTATAATGTCATCATCCTGTTTTTGTGCCTCAAAATGACATCATTTTAAGCACAAATATTTTTGCCTGGCATTCAAGGTCCTCTAATTTTCTTCTAAAACTATTCTTCCAGTCTTAAGTCTTATTCCTCCTTTCCATGCAGTTTATCTTTCAGCTAAATTGAACTAGTACTGATTGCCAGATATCATCCTCTTGTTTCTTATTTCAGTGCCTTATATTTATAATTTCTTTATAGAAATTTCTCTAGTCTTCATAGGAAAGCTCTGTTATAACTACTTTCATTGAGACTTTAAAAAAAAATCTCTTTCTATCCACTTTTATCCCCAGGAAGTAATACATTTCACTCCTTCTTTGTATTTCTCCCATATACTTATTATGTTCTATCAGTGCCTAACACAGTGCCTGATTTAGCATAGTGCTATGTATTGTATTTGTACCTAGAGGATCTGATTTTGAATCCTGGCTTATTTGCTTTTTGCCAATCTGACCATGAGAAAAATTCTCAATCCCTCAATGTAGGTTTCCTCATCCATAAAATGAGTCTGACCAAATATTTCCTATGACCCTTTCCAGTTCTGAATCTTATGATCCTAGAAGTTAAATAAATCTCAATTGAGCTAAAATATAGCAGAAAGTTTAGAGTAGTGTAAACAATGCTGGATTTGATTATCTTTCTTTTACAGTTGAGGAAACTGAGGCAGAGAGCAGCTAAATGATATGTGTTACACAGCAAAAGAATGTCTGATACAGCATCCTGATTCAAGCCTTGAATTCTATACTTTGCACCATCTAGCTGCCCTAGTAGTTCTGTTGCTTACTCTCTCTACTACATTAGAAGAAGTCACTTTAATTATCAAGGGTCTATTTCCTTATCTGGAAAATATTAGGATAGTGTTGGAGGAAATAAATGATGCAAATGTTGAATTTTAACAGCAAAAATAATCAAGAAATATTTAGAGTTGTTTTAACCAAACTGCTCTGTGAATCTGAGTAATACTATTCTATTTGAATAGTAGATGGAATACTTGGAAGTAAATAAATCTACCAACAAAATAGGGATCTCAGAAGGTAAATCAGTTTATGTGGTGGCGTGATGCTTAATGAGAAAGTGGTCAGTGACAAGCCAATAGAAGTTCAAACTGTGATAGAATGAACAATAAGAATAAAGTTTGGGCTAATGTCTTCTAAAAATACTGCCAGTTGTTGAAAATTATCACCTTGCTATTCTGCCCTGAATATATCTCTGAATTAGAAAGGGAATACAGATGCTATTTACTGGATTCTAATATTTATTGAGGAAAAAAATCATCCAACAGATTGCCATTGCCTTTTCCTGAAGATTTCCATGAGGGAGAATCTGCTTCTCCATTCTACTGTGGGATAGCTATAATTGAAGAAGGCTTTTTTTTTCTTCTTATAACCAAGTTTAAATCTGTTTCTTTATAATTTCTAGTCATCAGTTCTAGTTATTCCTTCTAATCTTGAGTCTTATTTATTCTCTCTTTCATTTGACACTTTTCAAAATACTTAAATACAGTTCTTGAGAAGTTAATAGCCAACTTTTTTTCCTACAGTTTAAATATTCTTTTTAAAATTCAATTTTATTTTAATTTCAGATCTACATTCTTTTCTTCCCCCCATTGAGAAAAAAATAAAAATAAAACCCTTGTTATATGTATAGATACTCAAGCAAAAGAAATTCTTGTATTTGCTTTATGCTATACACACACGTATATTGTGCACGTGTGTATATATACATATTCATGTTCAGTTGTTTTTTCAGTCATGTCTGGTTTTTTGTGACCCCATTTGGTATTTTCTTGACTAAGATACTGAAGTGGTTTATAGATGAAGAAACTGAGGCAAACTGGGTCATATCACTTGTCTAGGGTCACACAGTTAATAAATGTCCGAAGTCAGATTTGAATTCAGGAAGATTAATCTTTCTTACTCTGGTTCTAGCAAACTTCATCATATCATCTAACTGATTCATATTTCTATTTATATCTCTACCTCTATATCTATCTATCTATATCTGCATATTTGTAATACATACAATATATATAAACATGCATGTGCATATATGTATACATGTATACATATATGTGATGTCTGTATGTGTATGCATGCCTTAATCTCTACTCTGAATGCCATCTATTTATCAAGAGCTTTCCAAATTTTAATTAAACTAGCTATCATATGATATCTCTGGTTACTATCTTCCAAATTCTCTAAAGTTTACCAATATCTTTCCTATATATTGTAAAAGCTATATACCTTTTAGCTATTATTACTAGATTGTGAAAAATGATACTATAGTGATCAGAATAGAGAATGCGGGATTATTATATTCTCATCACTCTAAGCCTGGAAAGAGAGAAATAAGTATTTATGGAGCATCTATTATGTGACATAATGCACATTGTATCATTGTACAAATGCTTCACCAATGCTATCTCATTTAATCCTATAACAACATTAAGAGGTAAGTGTTATTATTTTTCCCATTTATAGTGAGGAAAGTGAGGCAGGTAGTCACGAGTTAAAAAAGCTAGTAAGTGTATGAATCTGCCAGCCCAAACCTCTATCTCCAACCAATCTAGACATTACAATCTAAGATTGTAATCTTGCCTACCATATTTTATTCTCAATTTATATTTGAACTTGTAGTCCACTCAAATTTCTGAAGTTCTGAGAGCTGTAGTGTATTGTTAAATTCAATCCATGTGAATAAAGGGTGTCATTTAATAGTTCAGACAGCTAATATAATCTTAGGCTGCCTTAAAGGAGGGATAATATCTGGAATATTTACACTTAGGTAAGGTGAAAGGCAATAAATAATGGTAAACAGCCATTACTACCAGCAACCTACAAAGAAAACAGTTCAGATTTGGGTGGTTAAGTGGTTCTTATGTGCAAAATCATAGGTAACTATAATAAGAGATTGATTATAGTTACCATCCTCTTGGAGCTGCCACACCAATGGAGTTGCCATTCTATTAATTGAATTATACTATTAATATAGTTCTGTCATAGGATTTGGAGGTATGGGAGTACTGTGATTTGAATGGATTTTTTGTTTGTATTCTTTTGTTTTTGGTCATTAGGAAGACTAATGTTGTTTTGTGGTAACAAAATTTTTTTGAGGACACAAATGCATATTACCTAATAAAAGCAATGCTATGATTGTGTCATAAAGCAGAATGCTTTCATATTAATATTCTCTCTTGTCTTAGAAAAGTGAGACTGGAACAACTTTAAAATATGATACATTCAGTCCACCACATATTCACAGGTCAGAATAAAAGATATCACACTTTCTGATAAGACAGATGGAATAACTGAGGCTTTAAGTACATTTTAAGTAGAAATTGCTTCATTCTTTTTACTTGTATCCCCAGCATCCAGTACAATTCCTGGAACATAGTAAATGCTTAATAAATGCTTGATAATTGATTGGCCCAATATTAACTGAGAGCACTTCAAAGATCTGCAATTTTTTCCTAGGCATTTTCTCCAACAGGGCAAAAACTCCTACTTCATCTGTAATTTAGAAGGTGGCCTTTAGAACTTTCCAATATGGTAAAAAATCAGCACTCAGATGATAAATATAGATTTGTCCTCAGCAGAATTTTATACAATCCTTTGCCACATGTCCCTACTAAAATTTTTTTTCACATTTGTAGGACCTGTCAGATAATTGTTCATATGATCATCTCTAGATCTTAATCTATATCCATGATCATCTCTACATCTTAATGAGTTGTTGATGAGATATATTGAATGAGATACCAAGAACTGACTGAAAGGCATTCAAAACATACATTTGACAACAGTATATCTATAATGTCAAGCTAGAACTATATATCTCTTTTAGTGGTAATTTTGTGTCCCAGTTTATAATTTTAGAGTTGTAAAAGATCATAGGATAATAGATTTAGAATTATGTGCCTTAAATATCCTATAATCTAATTCTCCCATTTTTAAAATTGAAAAAAAAGTGATGGCCAGAGAGAACAAATGATTTCTAAGATACTCAAGTAAGGGGAATATATGGCAGCCTTTACCATAAATAGTTTTGAGAGGGCATTAAAACAGGTCAGAATATCAGCTACCTTTTTGGATAAGAAAAAAAATTAAAATTAAAGAATTTAAGTAGACTAATAACATATAAAAATATGACTCTACTATGTAATGTGTTTCACTGATCTAAAGTGATTGATTTCACCATAATAAATAGTAGATTCAGACTATTAGAGCAGGCAAGGAACTTAGAAGTCATTCATCTGATTTTACAAATGAGGTAACAATAGTCCATAGAGGTTAAGTGACTTGTTCAATGTAACATGTATGGCCAATGGATGAACTATTACTAAAATCAATTCCTCCTTGCTCCGAGGCTGGTGTTCTTTCCACCATATTGGAAAATTTCTCTTCTAACTTGACAACTAAATTACTGCTTATAGAATGTACTGAGCAATATTTGTTGAGTACCAATACTGTGCAAAATTTTTTTCGGGAATATAAAATAACATGATTTATGTGCCCAGTGACTTTACTATGGAGCATATGGAGTAGATAGAAATACAGGGAATTGAATGTATGACTATGTTTGGTGTCATTACATGTCATGGATATGTTGGATCTCACCCATATTGTAACTGCTACATTAGTTCTCACTCTCGCATTGGAATTCTCATCCATTTAAAAGAGAACTTGGAATAAAATACAAGTTTTTTTGACCCTCATCCAGAGGAATTGGTTCCTGAAGTATTAAAAATAACTCCTTTTATGACAACTAGGAGGAAGAACCATGTAAATAATATTGTAGAAGCATGGGAATTCAGGCTCCAGAGGCAACATAGTAGAAAGAAAAAAGCTTGCAATCAGTTGATTTGATTTGTATTACCATCGCTACTATGAGCCATGTGACTTTAGACAAGACATTTGTATTTGGAACTGTTTCTTTGTCAGTTAAATAAGGATAATCATGTTTAGTTTTTCCCCTTAATAGCTAATAAGTCTGTTGTAAGGAAAGCACCTCCTAAACATATCAATCAATCATTGACACTGACTACTATTTGTAGTAATTTTAACATAGATATGTGTCCAATATAGATATTCCCATATTATATAGAAATGATATATAGTAATAATCTTATTAACAGGAATTGCAAGATCACAATTTGAATTTAAGTCTTTTGATTACATTCAGTGTTATTTTTTACAGTGATCCCTATTTATTCTATCCCTCAATGATTTCTCTTCTAAATTTTTTCTAATATGTTGCTTTGAAAGAAGGTAAAGTCATATTGATGATGCTAATACTAATGGAGCATCTTTTCTTTGACCTGCTGTGTAGACTTTGGTAAGACCAGCACTACCCTTCCTTTATTTTCAACACATTTTATGAAGTCCCTGCCTTAATCAGGCCAGAGTCCCTAAGAGGAAAATGATACTAAGAAGGAGAAAAAAAACCTGAACATTTTCTAATGAAAATCTCTGTACAGGACTACTATAAGTCACTGAAATTGTACAAATTTCTAAGATGAAACTGGCTTACTAGTGGCTATGTGTTAATTACTTTGTGGATTCAGGAGCAAATCTTTTCTATTTTGATTAATTTATGCTTTGTGAACCTGTGTGCTTCAAAGGGAAACTGGTAATTAACCCTGAAAAAGTATTAGATCCTGAAATGACCAGATATTTAGGAAAGAGTCAATTAAACAGCAAAATATGAGAAATTCTCTCAGAAAGGAGCCCTCAAAATGAAAACAATTCACATTTTAATAACTGTCCAATTTGGAATGTAATATTTAAAAAGGTTACATAATGTTAGAACTTGAAAGGAAATTAAAAATCATTTCATTCAACCACTTCATTTTATAAATGATGAAACTGAGACTCAGAGAATACCAGGATACATAGAATGTGGTTCAGTAGCAGGATAGATTAAAAAGTACTGACTGTTGTCCAAGAGAACACAGCTGGTCTGTGATCTATGCATGTCAGAGAGGCCATGTTACTTTCAAAGTTCATAGAAGGTAACAGTGCCAAGATATAGACCCAAGTTCTCCTGTCAAAAATCTAGTATCAGTCTCTTGACTGATCACACTATTCTCAACACAACAAACTCTTTGAATTTGAATTCAATATTCTTTGTACTCTACTTCAATGCTTGAAAAGAAACTGAGGGAATATATTAATAAAGGTGAACCAAACCCCTTTTTAAATTTTTTCTTGTTTTCTATAAATATGAAAAGGGAGAAATGTGGCTAAGTATATAGCAGAGAAAATTACCTTCTTCCTGAGCTTAGATTTGTCTCTGTATGTTATTCCTGCTCACTTTTATATACAGCACAACCGAAAGTTTGGAATCAGGAAACAGGGGAACACTATATCTTAGATTCTGGGCAAGAGTTCAGTGGCTTGTCCTTGATAGACAATGTCAAGGCATATTGTAGGCCAATGATGTCAAGTGCTAGAAACAGGGCTTACTAAACTGTACATAAGAATCCTAAGGGACTTTTTTTTTTGCCTTAGAAAAACCACATAACCTTATCTATATTCTATTATATTTTAATTTATTTTAATGACACTTTGAATTCAAAATTTTTAAAAAAATGTTTATATTATTTCTTTTCTTACTTTAGTATTTCAATTAATTCTTTTGCTTTGAGTTTATAGTGCCCTTTGACTATAAAATAAAATTGTTAGGGCCTCATGAACCATTGTTTTGGAGTGATTGTGGACTTATCAGACCTTAAACTTAGGTCTGGCGGAATCTATATACCTGATGATTGGGTTGTGTGTCTCCAGGTTCTATATATTTTATACTAGCAAAAATAAATTGGTCCTCATTTAAATATTATTTTTTTAAATGTATGTAATAAAACAATAATTTTCATAACATAGTACAATAAAATGATTGTATATGAAACTGCAAATTTACTGTGTACAACTTGCTATTCCTTTCAAATATATATTATCATGTTAATTTCTTTTTTTCCCCCTCTCATCTGAAAGATGACTATTAGACATAAATAGGTATATTTGTAAAATTATTCTTACTCTGTCATCTTCACAGAATGCACTACTACCTGAGATTTTCAAATGAATTATTGCATCCATAGAATATTAAAGCTGAGAAAAATCCCTAAGGATCATCTGGTCTAAACCTTTTTTGTTTCAGAAGAGAAAAGCAATGACCAGTGAAAGAATTTGACTTGCTCACGAAAGTGGCAATACCATGACATAAAGTAAGGTCTTCAGAGTTCAAATTTACGATTCTTTGCTATGCTGTGACTTGTACTTAAGTGTGATTTTCTTTGTTAAATGGTCACTTCATACCCCAAAGAGATAAAAGGAAAATTAAGAAGAAAAGAATTGGCATCTAAGGGGATATCCATTGATTGGGGAATAACTGAAGAAGTTGGATAAATGATTATTTTGGAGTATTGTTTGCTTTAAGTAAGGATGAGGAAAATATTTCAGAAAAAGCCTAGGAAGCTTCAAATAAATTGATGTAAAGTGAAGTGAGGAGACATTGCACATAAGAACATCAATGTTGTAATAATAATCAATTGTGAAAAAAAGCTTAGCTACTCTTTTCAATACAACAATCTATAACAGCTTCAAAGGAGTCATGATTAAAAATACTATCCATTTCCAGAGGAAAAAAACTGATGGATTCTAGGAGCAGATTGAAGCTTTTTTTTTTCCTTAATGTGCTCTCCTCTCCACAACATGGCTAATAAGGAAATGTTTTCAATGACCTCAGATGTATAATGGGTATCTTATTTCTTGTTTTCTCAATAAGTAGAGGAGGAAGTAAAGGGAGGAAGAGAGTCTAAAGTGAAAATAAAAAGAGAAAAAAATAAGTTAAAAAGAAAAGGTCACTTCTTTCCTTCCTTATCTTGTCTTCCTTTCTCTGCCAACATTATGTCATTTTTAATGGTCCTCAATGGGGAAATGTTATATAATATATATACACATGTATGTATGAATACACACACTTATATATATGTATATATATATATATATATATACATATGTGTACAAGTATTCACACCTATGTAATTATAGGATTTATCTTGTATTAAAAATAAGATTAGGAAATATATCTATGTAAAAAGATATTTGTATATAGGTTTATAGTTATCTTGCTGTATAGACATTTTCTCTGTGTGTATATGTGTGTGTGTGCTCATGCACGTGTAAGTGTAGACATATACATATAGATTTTTTTTTTAGCTTAGGTTAGTGAAGATAAGTCTTTCACACAACAGAAAGGGGGGAGCATGTCACCAGAAACAGTGGCTAATAAATCATGCTGCCACTAAGCACCAAAGGAATTTTACTACCCCCTGTGTGTATTTTTATTTAACTTAGTCATGATGGGTGTATTCAAAGGTGCCTGGGGTCCATTTAGCCTAGATTGGTGCTTTTGTAAAAAGCTGTAGCTCTTTTCCTCTTGAGTATAAAACAGTTGATGCTGCAGCATTCAGGAAGCATGTAGGTCAGTCTATGGTCCTGAAAGAGCCGAACAACTCCTGGTTAGACCTCATGTGTGCTATGATATGTCCCAGATCAGGACAAAATAGGCTCAGGGGGCTACATCAAAGACTAGTACATATCCTTAGTACATCCTTTGCTTTAATATCAACTGAGTAGAACTAGGTAAGTTCTTTGTAAGCATGAGCTGCAATCTCTTACTTAAATACAAACAGATCATTTATAGTAATCCAGTGGAGATAAAGAGTATAGGAAGAGAGAAAATAGCTGTTTTATAAGCTTTGGCTAATTCAGCTCTGGATTTAAGTTTGCATCCATTTAGGACATTTTTGTGCTTTTGGATCACTTTATCTCTCTTGAACTCTGTAAAAGAATGGTATTAGATCTGATTATAGTTAAGATGCTTATATCTGATATTTTGTGATGAATATCCCTATTAGCAAATTGAGGCAAAGTTTGCCTCTTTCTCCTACCAAATTGTTAATTACTTAGTACATCTTATTCTCTGCTATGTACTTTTCAATTCAGTAACACTGGCCTCCTTGTTGTTCCATGAATAAGACTACATTTCTTGGCTGGAGACTTACTCTGGCTATCCCCTCAAAGTGGAATGCTTAACCTCCTCATCTGCTCTATTGTCTTTCTTGACTTCCTTTTAAATCCCAACTAAATAAGTTGTGATTTCTTATATAATACTTGATTACTATTATTTATTTTTTCATTCAGTTGTTTAATCATTTGTTTATTTGTTATTCCAATAACTAAAGAATTCGGAATTAAAAGGAGTTTATTCTGTAGTTGGAGATAGGCCTTAAATCTATGAAATTATTAAATAATCTCAGACAGTATATAATGAATGTGTAGTTAATGCTGAGAACTATAATTTTATATGCTTTTCTGGAGTCTTGTATTTGAAATATGAATTTTTTCAGCATTAGTCTTTTCATCAGGAATTCTTGATAATCCTCTATTTCATTAAATAGTCATTGTTTTGTGGAGTATTATACTCATTTTTACTGGATAGTGATTCTTGGTTGTAAGTCTAGCTCCTTTGCCCTCTGGAATATCATAATCTAAACCCTTTACTCATTTAACATAGAAGCTTCTAAATCATGTATTATTCTGAGTATGGCTCTATGATATTTGAATTTTTTTTCTGGATGCATGAAATATTTTTCCTTGATCTGGTAGCTCTGGTATTTGGCTATAATATTCCTAGAAGCAGAGACAAGATAGCAGAGAAAAGGCAGGTATTAGCCTGATTGACTCCTAAATTCCTCTGGACATATTTCAATAATGCCCTAAAACAAATTCTGGCCCTGTAGAACCTACAAAAGGAAAGAGTGAAACAATTTTCCAGACAAAGACAACTAGTAGATCATCAGAAAAAGTCTCTTGAGTCAATATGAGAGTGGAGCACAGTCCAGCACAGGTTACATCAATGCAGAATGTGATCCATCAAGTCAGGAACAAACATTGGAAGCCATTGAATCAGCAGCATCATGAATGGTTCTGGAGTTGTTAGTCTACAGAAGGTAAGGGAGTCGAACAACTGGTCAAAAGGAAATTTTAGGGGTTTCTTTGATGGCACTGGGGGCAGATCTCTGTTGCTTCACTTCCACTCAGATCTGGGTTGCAGTCCTTGGTGGCAGTCCAGTGTGAGGAGGAGCACTAGCACACCAGAGTTTGTGGATAGGTCTTGATATCATGTGTATCTAATCTAATCTATTCCATCGATCCATCACTCTATTTATCAGCTAGAGTGCCAATTTTTGTTGTTATTGTTATTGTTGGCTGAGGTAACTGGGGTTAAGTGACTTGTCCAGGGTAGAAAATATTAAGTGTTTGAGACAAGATTTGAACTCAGGTCCTCTTGATAAAGCTGGTGCTTTATCCACTGCACCACTTAGCTACACCTACCAAATGATTTTAATGACTGCACCTTAATAAGATAGTTTTAGATCTGGTACTGCTAAGCCACCATTCTTTGATTTTTTTTACATTAATTTCTTTGATATTCTTGACCTTTTGTTCTTCCAGATGAATTTTGTTATTTTTTTCTAGTTCTATAAAATAATCTTTTGGCACTTTGACTTAGGCAGAATTGTTATTTTTGCTATATTAACTCAGCCTACTCATTAGCAATTGATATTTTTCCAATTACTTAGATCTGACTTTATTTTTGTTAAGAAACATTTTGTAATTGTTTTCATATAGCTCCTGGGTTTATCTTGGCAGGTAGATGCCCAACTATTTTATTTTGTGTACAGTAATTTTAAATGCAATTTATCTTTTTATCGCTTGCTAATGGGCTTTGAAATTAATATGGAGAAATGCTGATAATTTATGTAGGATTATTTTATATTCTATAACTTTGCTAAAGCTGCAAATTATTTCCAGTAAGTTTTTGGATTATTTTATAGAATTCTCTAATTATGTCATTGTATCATCTGCAAAGAGTAATAGTTTCATCTACATATTATCTAATTCTTTTAATTTATTTTTCTTTTCTTATTGTTTAAGCCAACATTTTGGTACAATGTTGAATAAAAGTAATGATAATGTTTCATCCCTAATCTTACTGGGAATGCATCCAACTTCTCTCCATTACAAAATAATGCTTGATGTTGATTCTAGATAGATACCACTTATTAATTTAAGGAAAGCTCCCTTTATCCCTATGCTCTCTAGTGTTTTTAAGGAATGGGTGCTATAGTTTGTCAAAACCTTTTTCTGAATCTATTGAGATTATCATATGATTTCTTTTGTTTTTGTTATTGATATGGTCTGTTATGGTAATAGTTTTCCTATTACAGAACCAGCCCTTCATTCCTGGTATAAATACCACTTAGATATTACAAATTATCCTCTCGATAAATTGCTGTAATCTCTTACCTAATATTTTATTTAAATTTTTTTTGCATCAGTATTCATTCAGGAGATTGATCTATAATTTTCTTTTTATGTTTTGGCTCTTCTTAGTATCAGCATGGTAGCAATACTATATTTGTGTCATAGAAGGAATTTAGCAGGACTCCTTCTTTACTTATTTTTCCAGATAGTTTATATAGTATTGGAATTAATTGTTCTTTAAATGTTTGGTAGGATTCACTTCTGAATTCATCTGATCCTGGAGTTTTTTTTTTTTTTTAGGGAGTTTATTAATGGCTTGTTCAATTTCTTTTTCTAAAATGGGACTATTTAAATACTTTAATTCCTCTTCTGTTTATTTGGAAATGCACATCTTTGTAAATATTTATTCATTTCAGTTAGATTGTCAGATTTGCTGCCAATCAGTTTGATAAAACAACTTTTAATTATTGTTTTAATTTCATTTTCATTGGTGATAAGTTCATCCTTTTCATTTTTGATGCTGATAAATAGTTTTGTGTTTTTTTTTTTTTTTTTTACTTTCTTTTTGAAAATTCAAATTAACCAAAGGTTTATCTATTTTGGTGGGGTTTTTTTTGTAAAACCAAATTTTAGTTTTACTAATTAGTGCAATAGTTTGCTTCATTTCAATTTTATTAATTTCTCCTTTGAGTACAGAATATAGTATTCCAGGCCTTCGATCCTTTATTGTACAAACTGCCAGATCCTGGGTAATCTTGATATTTGAATTGCTTTTGTCAACTTGCAGCATTTTTACCTTGAGACTGTAGTTTTGGCGTTTTGCAACAACATTCCTTGAGGTTTTTCATGTGGGATCTCTTTCTGAAGATGATTGGTGGAATCTTTCAATGACTATTTCCTACTCTGTTTCTAGAGTATCAAAGCAGTTTTCCTTAAAGGTTTCTTGAAGTATGCTATCCAGGTTCTTTTTTTTTTTTTTTTTTTTTCTTAATCATGGTTTTTAGGTAGAACAATAATTTTTAAATTGCCTCTTTTGGATCTATTTATCTATTTTCCCGGTCTGGTAAGTCATTTTACATTTTCTTCCATTTTATTTCCTTCTTTTCAGTTTGTTTGACTGATTCTTGATGTCTTACAGAGTCATTAGCTTTCATTCTAGTTTTTATTTTGTGATTTTCTTCACTTAGCTTTTGTATCTCTTTTCCCATTTGATTAATTCTACTTTTAAAGGTATTCTTTTCTTCAGTGGATTTTTTTTTTTGCATTTAGCCAACTGTATTTTAAAAATAATTCCCCTTCCTTTTCCAAGCTGTTGATTTTCCTTTCTCATTTTTTTTCTACCCCTCTGTTTTCCATTTAAAATTCTTTATGAACACTTCCAAGAGGCCTCTTTGGGTTTGAGACCAATTCATATCACTCTTTTATATTAACTCTGTGGACATTTTGTCCTCTTTGAGTTGATATTTTGGTCTTCCCTGTCATCATAGTAGCTTTCTGTGTTCAAGATTCTTTTCTGTTTCTTGTTCATTTTCCTGCTTTTCTTTTAACTTTGGCTTGGGCTGGATTGGCTTTGTACAAATCTTTTCAATTTAATGTAATCACAATTACACATTTTACCTTTCAAGATCCTTTCTATTTCTTGTTTGTTTACTAGTAGAATTTTACTGTCTATTTCTTCCTAAAATTCATTTCACTTTTTACATAAGATTTTTGGATGCTATGCCATTTGGTGTATATATGTTAAAATTGAAATGACTTCATTTTCTATGGTTTTCCTGATACATCTTTAATTAGGTCTATTTTTGCTTTTGCTTTGTCTAAATCCATATCTATTACCCCTGACTTTTTTCTTTTTAAAACCTCAGCACTATAAATTCAACTTCAGAAACTTTTCGCAAATCTTTTAAGCTGTGTTTCTTGTAAACAATATAATGTTGGAATATGATTTCTAATACTTTCTTCTATCTGCTTCCACTTTATGGATAAGTTTTTTTGCATTCCTTTTCACAATTTCTTTTATTTCCTCTCAATCCTATTCTCTCCCCACTCTTTATTTTTTATCTTTTTGTCTTGTTGTACTCTCTCCTCAAATGTTTCTTTAACTTCTGACCACTGCCTCCTTTTATTTCCCTTCCCTTTAATTCCCACACTCTCATCACTTTTTTCAGTCCCTTTTTCCTCCCACTTTCCTGTTTTGTAAGACAGATCTCTCTCTCTCTTTCTCTCTCTCTCTCTCTCTTTCTCTCTCTCTCTCTCTCTCTCTCTCACTCTCTCTCTCTCTGTGTCTCTGTGTCTCTGTCTCTCTCTCTTTGTCTCTCTCTCTCTCTCTGTCTGTTTGTCTGTCTCTGTTTCTCTTTCTCTCTCATACACACGCACACACACACACGTTCTTCTTTCTTTGAATCAATTTTAATGAAAGTTATTTTCTAGCATTCAGTCACTCCCTAATTTCATCTTCTGTTGCAAAAACTCTTATTTGTGTGCTACTTTTATGTAACATAATCCCCCCATTCTTTTTCTCCATTTTTCTCCCAGTGAATCTGTTTTTTTTTAAGTCTTCATTTAGTTTGAAAACACTGTAACATAATAGACTACATAGAGAACATATGTATAGTCCCTGTTAGCTGCCCAATGAATGATAAAGTTCTTAGGACTTACATTATCATTTTCCTATGTTAGAATGTAAATATCTAACCTTTTAAAAGAGACTCTAGTCTCTTATGGTTTCTCTTTCATATATACTTTTTTAATGGTTTTCTTGAATCTTGTCTTTAATTTTCAATTTTTTATGCTGCTCTAATCTTTTCATCAGGAGAAATTGAAAGTTTTCTTTTCTATTAAAAATCAATTTTTCTCATAAGGATTATATTCACTGGGTAGGTGGTTTTGTACTCCTAGTTCTTTTGGCCTCCACAATATTATATTACAAGACTTTTATATCTTTAATATGGATCCTGATAATTCTTTTGTGATTCTGATTTTAGCTCTGTAATATCTGAATGGTTTCTTTTTGACTTCTTGAAATAGTTCTTATTTGGATGGTTTACCTCTCAGATTTGTGGAAAAGGAAGTATCTCCTTTCTTGGAGTATATTATTGAATAAAAAATGTATTATTTTGACTATATTAAATTAAAAAAATTATTCAAAAGGATTATAAGGAAAGCAATAAACAGGATTTTTTTTACATTCAAGGATTATTATAAAAACCTCATTTCTAAAATATATAGAAAATTGACTCAAATTTATAAGAATTCAAGCCATTCTCTAATTGATAAATGATCAAAGAATATGAGCAGGCAATTTTCAGATGAAGAAATTGAAACCATTTCTAGTCATATGAAAAGGTACTCTAAATCACTATTGATCAGAGAAAGCAAATTAAGACAACTCTGAGGAACCACTATACACCTGTCAGATTGGCTAAGATGACAGGAAAAGATGATGATGAATGTTGAAGGGGATGTGGGAAAACTGGGACACTGCTGCATTGTTGATGAAGTTGTAAACTGATTGAACTATTCTGCAGAGCAATTTGGAACTATGCCCAAAAGTCTATAAAACCGTGCATACCCTTTATCCAGCAATGTTTCTATTAGGCATGTTTTACAAAGAGATCATAAAGGAGGGAAAAGGAGACACATGCAAAAAATATTTGTGGCAGTCCTTTTCGAAGTGGCAAGAAGCTGGAAACTCCATCAATTGGAGAATGGTTGAATAATTTATGGTATATGAATGTTATGGAATATTACTGTTCTATAAGAAACTATCAGCAAAATGATTTCTGAAAGGCTTGGAGAGACTTATATAACCTGATGCTGAGTGAAATGAGCAGAATCAGGAGATCATTATATACATCAACAGCAAGATTATGTGATGATCAATTCTGATATACATGGTTCTCTTCAACAATGAGATGATTCAGGCTAATTCCATAGTCTTATGATGAAGAGAGCCATCTGTATTCAGAGAGAGGAATGTATGGGAACAGATCTCAACCTAGTAGTTTTACTCTTTGTGTTGTTGTTTGCTTGCATTTTGTTTTTCTTCTTTTTGAGCTGATTTTCTTGTGCAACATGATAATTGTGGAAATGTGTATAGAATTACTTGCCATTTAGGAGAAGGGGTGGAGAGAAGAAAGGGGGAAAATTTAGAACACAAGATTTTGTAAGGATAAATGTTGAAAATTATCTATGTGTGTGTATACATATGTTTTGAAAATAAGCCTTAATTAAAAATATTTCTTCTTTGAACTGGGGATTTTAATATTTGTTTATAATATTCATATAAGTTTTCATTTTGAGATCTCTTTCATATGATAACTGATGGGTTCTTAATTTTATTTTACCCTTTAAGATATTCAGTTCACTTTCCTTTATAATCTCTTGAAATTTGATGTCTAAGATATATTTTTAAAATCATGCCTTTCAAGTAGTTCTCTCCTCTATTATCCAGGTCTATTGTCTTTTTCAATGCTATATTTCATTTTCTCTTCTATTTTACCCATTCTTTTAACTTTTCTTTATTGTTTCCTGATGTCTTGTCACTAGATTCCTCTTGAAAAATTCCATTTTTTTAAAGAAATATTTTTTCAGGGGTTTTTTTTGAGTTGACCAATCCTAATTTATAAAGATTTCTTTTCCATGATGAATTTTGTCTTTTACTCTTTGGTCAATTGTTTTTTAAGGTGCTATTTTCTTCAGTGTGTGGGTATATATGTATATATGTGTGTGTGTGTGTGTGTGTGTGTGTGCCTCTTTTATAAAGCTGTTATTTCTTTTCACATAATTTCTGTGAAATACTATTGTTTCTTTTCCTAATTTTTTTTTATTATTCTTAACTAATCCTTTAGCTCTTCCAGGAATTCCACTTGAGCTCATGTTGAATCTGTATCTTTCTTTGAGGCCTTGCTTATATCTGTGTTCATGTTGTTTTCTTCTGAGTTTGTGGCTTGATCTTCTCTTTTGTCATAATGATTTTTATGGCCGGGTATTCTTTTGTTGTTGCTGTTTTCTCAATTTTCCACCCAGTTTCTTGACTTTTAACTTTATGTGTGTTTTTTTTTTCCCCCAAGGAAGAAGAAAACACCAAAGCTTTTTGTGTTGTAGCCTTCAAAGTTAGCTCTAAGGAAGTGAAAACTTTTAGTTCTTCCATGTTGGTGTGATAGAAAAACAAGGGTGTACTCCTGTTCTGTACTTTGGGTCCTGATCACATTCAGCTAAAAATGATAGCACTCCTTTTAGCTCTGTGAATATGATGGCTACTTCCTTGTGACTTGGAACAATGACCTAGTGCCAGTTCCGTGTCTGCTGCAATCTCTTTCTGACCAATATTCCTTTAATATCTCTGGGCTGGGAGTTCCCAAAGCTGCTATTGTTGCTGATGTTGCTACTTCCAAAGTGCGCCTTTGATGCTACCATCTGGTGTACCAACACCAAACCCAGTATTATAGCCCTCTTATGCTAACCTTCAAAGTTTTCTTGGAATAAAAAATGTATTATTCTAAGCATCATTGACTCTGCTTCATTAGAATTAATTTTGACATGCTATTTTAAAGTTCTTTGGATGGGAATGTTGAGAGAAGCTAGTTGAGTTGCTGCCTTTATTCTCTTTATTTTGTTTTTTTTTAATTTTTAATTTTATAATTATAACTTTTTTGACATATTAATATTAATGGGTAATTTTTTTTACAATATTATCCATTGCATTCATTTCTGTTCTGATTTTTCCTTTCCCTCCCTTCACTCCCTCCCCTAGATGGCAGGCAGTCTTATACATGTTAAATATGTTATAGTATATCCTAGATACAATATATGTGTGCAGAACCGAATTTCTTATTGCACAGGAAGAATTGGATTCAGAAGGTAAAAATAACTCGGGAAGAAAAACAAAAATACAAACAGTTTACATTCATTTCCCAGTATTCCTTCTCTGGATGTAGCTGATTCTGTCCATCATTGATCAATTGGAATTGAATTAGATCTTCTCTTTGTTGAAGATAGCCACTTCCATCAGAATCTATCCTCATACAGTATTATTGTTAAAGTGCATAATGATCTCCTGGTTCTGGTCATTTCACTCTTGCTGCCTCTATTCTACCATCTTGACTTTCCTCCCTGTCCTCCTTCCCTCTGACCCTAATCCAGAATGCTCCCTTTTAAAACAATTTAAAGTGGACTTGAAGTCGGGAAGAATCTATTTGAAATATGGCTCAGATACTTTCCAGTCTAGGCCAAATCATGTAATCTCTGTCTTAGCTTCCTTAACTATAAAATGAGGATAATAATTGCATCTATCTCTCAACACGTAGAATCAAAGAACATAATATTTGTAAAGTGTTTAGCACTATGTACCCTGCACAAAGTAGGAACCAGAAAAATGCTTATTTCCTTCCTTCAATCTTTATTTATATCATATAACATAGGACAAATAATAGGTGAGCAATAAATTCTCAAATGCTTCATAGTTACTGAAACTATTAAAAATGCTCATGATAAAATATTTTCATTTCATTGACTTAAGGAAGAAGGGGAAATGCATAGAAGATCCAAATACATATCTATTTCTTGCCAAATTATATTTCTTCCATCTTTGGAAATTGATCCTTTCATAGGTCCAAAACTCTAGAAGCAAAAGGCCTTGTTTTAAAAAAAACAATATTTCACTGGTGTTGCTGAATAGGTCTAAAATGTAGAGTACTCCAAATAATTAAAGTGGAGTGCAATGAATACATTTAATGTAAGTGTACAAGGGCTGAAAAGTGTGATAAATAAGAAACTATAGAAAGAATCAGAGTAAAGATCTTATCAGAAATCTATGAAAAAAATTATATCTGTTCATCACATGGTTGAGAGCAAGAGACAACAAACTGATAGAAATTACTTTCTAATGGTGTCCTTTGTGCTAGCTATCCTTCATGCATGGAATGTGTTTCCTCTTCCCCCACATTCCACTTTATAGAATCACTTTACTGTTTTGGGAAATACTAACTTTTACATTAATCCTTTCCTTATTACACTTCACACTCATGAATTGCTAGTTCATTTCTTCCTAAGGTTCTTATATTTAACTACCTTGTATTGATTTATAATTATTATGTATCTTTTTACATGCATACTTATATTCCCATTAGAATATAAACTTCTTTAAATGCTGAAAATATTGCATTTGTTTCTTCGTATCTCTAGCACCTACCACAGTTTGGCACAGAATAAGAGCTTAATAAATGCTTGCTTATTGATTAATATGAGATAAAAGTGTGGTAGGCCCCAAGTATAAGTGGACTTTATACAGAAAACTTATGGAAGGATATAGACAAAATCAGTGAAGGATAAACAAACATAGATGAATTATGATCTTCATTGTTGGAAGGAACAGCCTTATTGGTGAGATTACAGATGCATTGAAGTGTTAAAGCCATGGTAGAGGTCCTTAGGGAATTAATAAACCTTGTGCATGGCATGAAGAATATTTTATTTTTATTATTAAAGCACTCAGTTTAAAATAGAAAACAGATTCTCTTGAATCATGATAGCTTATGTGTGAATAAATGTGTATCTACTCTGTGTCTTGTTTTGAAACTAGAGGCAGTTAAATTCATAGAAAACAATAGTCTGTATCACATTCCAGTTCAAACTTGCCTTTAATACATCCAAGAAAACATTGTGGGAAGTCAGAATTTGAGGTAAAGATTACTTCATGGGGCCTTGCAAACCAGTTTAGATCACTCTCTGATTATTCCTTTCCTTGTTCTTCTAATCTATATTCATGCGATAGGAGGCTCTGAACTCAATAGGTTCATATAATCACCAGCTGGAGGCTATTGAGAGATGCCTTCGTGTTCACCCATGTGATCCAAGTCACTTCCAGCACTCCTCATCCCTATCCTAATGAAATCTCACCATTTAGAAATGAGCTGGATATCGCTGAAATAGGATGTCCGCTTTCCAAATGGCTGCTCTGCCGGCTGTCACATTTCAGTGGGTTGGCTTTGTCAAGGATGGTAACTCAGTGAAAGGAAAATATCAGCAGCTCTGGCAGTGCAAAGACCCCATTTGTTTGCTAGAGGAAATGCTGTATTAATGAAACAGATGTGAATAAGCAAGGGGCACCAATTATTTGTCCCTTATGTAGATTCCAATAGTTGGTCATAATTGTAATGATAATAGTGATAGGATGCATAGGGCTGAAATCCTAACTAAGGTTGGTCCCAAGAAAGTAAGACTAGAAGTGTGACCAAGGCAGGATGGGGCTTATGTACATGTCTAGTACAAACCATTCATGGAAAATTATCTTTTCTCCTAAACATCCTGAGCTTGCATGTTCAAACTTTTTTGCTGGGACCTGGGACCATAGCTCACTATTTTTTGTCTGGCCACTGTAAAGACTCATTGATTTGTATGGGTCAAAAGGAAGCATGAGGGATTCCAGCTTTTAACCACTTGAATGCATTAGCATCACTTAGTGGTAAAGTACACAGGCTCTTGGGGATGGCTATTTTGAAATAGCCAATAGAGCACTGGCTCTGGAGTCAGGAGGACCTGATTTGAAATCCAACCTCAGATACTTAACACACTAGTTGTGTGAGACCCTGGGTAGGTCACTTAACCCCAATTGCTTCAAAAAAACAAAAAACAACAACAAAAAACAAAACAAAACAAAACAAACAAACAAAAAAAAAAAACATTGGCTCTTGACTGAATTTTTTGATCAATATCTGGGCCTTCAGAATCCCATTCTGTAGAAACTTTGGTAATTGATCTGACTTCAATTTTTGTACTCTGTTTTTACAGCTTTTCTTTCAACTCCCCCCCCCCCCCAAGCTAGGCAAAAACTTCCCTTACCTGGATTAGAGGATTTTATTAGAGGATTTTTCCAATCATTAGCACAATTTGACAATCTTGTTTATAACCAAAAGAGCTCTCTCCAAAGTAAATATAGATATATGTAAAAATACATATATGTATATATGTTTATGTGTATGTGTATATATTTATATGTATTTATATACACACCCTAAGAGATACACAGAGACCCCCACACTATTTTTTGTATGTATAAAATTGTTGTTTGCATAATATCTTCCAATCATACTATCTCCCCAACAAAAAAAGTTAGTATACTTTTTAAGAGCAGTAATTGATTTTCTCTTTCTTTCTTTCCAAGATGATTAACACAGTGCTTGACCAATACTAAGTGCTGAATAAAGGCTTGTTGACTTGACTTACTTTACAAGGTTTCTCTCTATCTTAGTGTCTCTCTATTCCTCCCATCAACTTCCATTTCTAGAGTTGGTTTGTTAAAAAAATTGCATGCACATTAACAAGAAAATTAATTAATATTAATTAATTAACAAGAATATTTGACTTGTTCTCATTTTCCCTTATTTTTTATTTGTGCATTTTTTCAGATTATATTGCTAATAATAATAACTAATAATAAAAATAATACTTTTTCACTAAACTCTTCTCAAACTTCACTGTATTATGGCAAACTCCAGGTTATTGTAAATTAAAGTAGAAGAACAGACCAGACAAATCTTCTAAATTTGGATGTTATAATGCGGGACTGTTCATAACCTGTCTTTCTGTTTTCTGCCTAATAAAATTTGAAGGAGATTATCACTGAGAGTACTGATATTGATGAATTTTTCTGTCCCACACAACGACTTTGTTGTGCTGAGATTATTTTGTATCTTAGTGGAAGGTGTGCACATTCCAACAAAATTCTAGTTACTTTGAAAGGGATAAAATATGAAAATTAATAGTGCATGTGGAAGAATATGTATTCAGTGTGAATTTTTAAAATTTTGATTCCTTATTTATTCTGTACCACTTCAAATAAATCTTTTCATATTTCTTTGTTTTCTGTGTTATTTGTGATTTTTTAGTTAGCTAATCATTTTCTGAGTACTTGTGAGACTTACTGAAGCAGCCTGGAAATGTCCTATATGTGGCTATATGCCACATTATTGTTAAATTAAAGTCAACTTTTGTCTTGAGAACACTTAAAACACTTCCACATCTCCCTTTGAGATAATTGGAGACACTCTGGGGTATTACAAATATAGGGATGGTGCTGCCTGATTGATTATCCACCCAAAGAATAGATCTTTGGAATCAGTGTTGGAAGGGGAGGCTTTGGGCAAAATTTGAAAAGATTGGATGAATGGTGAAATTGATATATAACATTTTGCTATTCAATTAAGTATGAACTAAATAACACAAAATCTCCATTTCTAACAGAAATAATTTAGTATCTAATATCCATTTTGAGCAGATATGTTGTCAGTTAGCAGTGTTCTTTCTCCCCAATCTATTAAAATCTCTTCTGTTCTCCTACCGAGTTAGAGTTCTTTTAATTTTCTGCTTCATCTAATTCATATAATCCCATTTGAGCGGCTCCTGACAAAGCATTCACTGTGAAAAACATCTTAAAACATACTTAGGTTACAATTATGAATCTTAGTTGTCTGCTGCTACACTACTTTTTTTTTTTTAATGTTTTTGTTGTTACTATTCTCCTTTCTACCACCTCCCTCCCTGCTTCCCAATCTCAACTCAGATTTTTTATCTGCCTTGATGTGGCAGTATTTAGGTATAGGTTTGGGGTCAGTCTTCCTAAACTCTGTGAATGTCTAACAGAAATATCCTTCTTATCACAGTGTGCCATGATGATACCCATTGTTAGGCAATTTTTTCCCCTCTCAATAACGGGGGAATGGAATTGTACCTTGAAGGATCAGTTATGAAGCTTTGGACAGCATTATGGCTCACATATACCTTTACTTTTAAAATTGTCTGGTGACCTGATTCCCAATCAGACATAACCATGGATCATAAAATACACCCAGGAAAACAGACAGCATATATTCTCCTGACTACCCTCCCTAGAGGCAAAATAGCCAGAGTCAAGGATAATATCAAGCTTCTCAGTGAGCTTCCTGCCATTCACTTCTCTTGTAACTTGTGCAAAAATTTAATCAGAGTACTCCAACACTGAAGTAAGCACAAAGTTAAATTAAACATCTAGTTTTGTCTAATAGGAAATATGGGTATATTTTAGTATTAACTTCTGACACATAGCCTCAGATGAGTTCCACTGTTAGCATTCTTTTTGCATGCCTCCATCCTTGCTTCTCCAATCTTCCTGATAGTTAAATATCCCCACCAATTCTCATTTGCCCGCCACACTGCTTATGCACTAAGCTATTAATGACTTCTGAATTCCTATTCCTAGGCATGGGTTCCAAAAGGCTTGTTTTCTTCTCTGCAGATTTATTTTTTGAGGTCCTGGAAGCAAGCATATGGATAGTGGAAAGAACATTGGATTTGAATTCAGTGGACTTGAATTCAAACTGCAGTCCTTTCATTAACTACCATGTGACTGTTATATAAGATTTAGTCCCCCTAATTCTCAGTCATTTGAAACATAGAATAGATATTCTTAACCTAGAGTCCTTAAACTTAACCTGATGCTGTCTTTTTTCTTCTTTAATATTATGTGAAATTATTTTAGTATAATTGGTTTCCTTTGTAACCTCATGTATTTTCTTTTATTAATTTAAAAACATCCTAGAAGGGGGTCCACAGGCTTCACCAAACTGGCACAAGACAAATTCAGAACCTCCAGACTAAGTATTTATCTTCTAGCTATAAACATATAATTCCATATTTAATGGATTGAGCTCTTAGGCATATGGCATCGTGTCACTGAGGATTAATAAAAAATGATAGCATATGGATATGGCTAGATCTATCATCTCACAGTTACAAAAATAAAGAAATTCCCTCTATCCATGCAGGTTGAAACCTTCTTTTCAACTTATAGTCTTAGAGAGATGCTGAGAACACTGAGAATTTAAGTCATCTAAGGATCATAGATGAATATTGAACCTGTCTTTCTGGTTTTGAGGCCAGCATTCAATTTACTATTACATGATGCTTTTCAAAAGTGATGATGATGATGACATATATATATATATATATATATATATATATATATATATATATATATATATATATATATATATATATATATATATATATGGCAATTTCTATAAAATAGCACTTTTTGGTTTACAAAACATTGACTTCGCAAATGTTGCATGAGAAAATTACACAAGTATTATTATCTGTAACATAAAAAGGAAAGAAAGAAGGAAGGAAGGAAGAAAAAAAGAAAAGAAGGAAGGAAGAAAAGAAGGAAAGAAAGAAAGAAAGATGTGATCAGGAAAACCTATTTGATAATAAATATGGACCAATTTTAGTAGACCTTTTTAAAAAACAGTTATATTGTATTTTTATAGCCTAGATTTTCCTCTATAAGTTATTTCTATCCAGAGAATTATAATAATTTAGAGAAAACATATTAAAACAGAAAGGGGAAGAAGAGGGAAAATTAGCAATATTTATCAATACATAGAAAAAATCTGTCAGTACATTTGTTATAGCTATAACCTCTACCCCTTCCCCACAACATGCCTACACCTTTGTAAAAAAAGTTGGTATAAGAATCTAATTTTTAACATTTAACAATTAAAGAATTTGGAACTGGAAGGCGTCTTTGAAACCAACTATTCTTAATTCTTAAACTGTAGGAAAAAACTACTAAGATGCAGTCAAGTAATATACCATGTTTATAGTTACCCAAGGCAGTAAATGGCAAAGACAGAATTCAAAGCTAGGCTCTCTCACTTCTCAGCTATTTCTACTAAATGAATTAGATTACTGCAAATATTGGTATTATGCACAATTAAAAATATTACTGAAAGAATAAGAGAGAGTTGCCTGATGAGTACAATTGGGTTATACGATTGAGAGCAAAGGATCACATATCAAAGAAAGGTATGATTAAATAAGAAAATGGATTTGTCATATGACCAGAATATATATATATATATATATATATATATATATATATATATATATGCTATTGTGGCATTCTTGTGATTTTTTTTAAACATAATTATAATGATTTTTTGTAAAAAAAAAAAAAAAGACATATTTTATTTAATTTTATTTCATCTTCTTTTCCCTTCCAGAGAGCTATCTTATAAAATAAAGACTAGTTTTTGAAAGAAAAAGATTAAAAATTAGTATATACTGAAAAAAATCTGAAAACATGCGATATTCCACACCCAACAACTTTTCCCTCTCCCATATCTCTTCAAAGAGTGGTAATTTTTATTTTTGCAACTTTTTTTGGAATTAAAAAAAATTTAATGCTTTTTATTTACAAAACATATGCATGGGTAATTTTTCAGCATTGACTCTTGCAAAACCTTTTGTTACAAATTTCCCCTCCTTCCCCCCACCCCTTCTCCTAGCTGGCAGGTAGTCCAATACATGTTAAATATGTTAAAATGTATGTTAAATCTGATATATATATATATATATATATACATGTATATATATATATATATATACACACAAACACACACATATTTATATAGTTTTCTTGCTGAACAAGAAAAATCAGATCAAGAAGGAAGAAAAGAAACTGAGAAAGAAAAAAAATGCAAGCAAACAACAACAGAGAGAGTGAGAATGCTGTGTTGTGTTTCACACTCAGTTCCCATGGTCCTCTCTCTGGGTGTAGATGACTCTTCATCATTGAACAAGAGGCACTGGTTTGAATCCTCTCATTGTTGAAGAGAGCCTTGTCCATCAGAATTGATCGTTGTATAGTCTTCTTGTTGTTATTATAATGATCTCCTGGTACTGCTTATTTAACTTAGCATCAGTTCATGTAACTCTCTCCAGGCTTCTCTGAAATCATTCTGCTGGTTGTTTCTTACAAAACAATAATATTGTATAACATTCATACCATAATTTATTTATTCAGCCATTTTCCAATTAATAGGCATCCACTCAGTTTCACGACAAAAAGGTCTGCCACAAATATTTTTGTACATGTAAGTCCCTTTCGCTCTTTTAAGGTCTCTTTGGGATCTAACCCTAGTAGAAACACTGCTGAATCAAAGGGTATGCACAGGTTGATAACTTTTTGAGCATGGTTCCAAATTGCTCTCCAGAATGGTTGGATTCCACTAACAATTATCAGTGTCCCAGTTTTCCTATATCCTCTCCAAAATTTGTCATTATCATTTCCTATTATCTTAGTCAATCTGACACATGTGTAGTTGTATCTCAGAATTGTCTTAATTGTCATTTCTCTGATCAATAGTGATTTGTAACACCTTTTCATATGACTACAAATAGTTTCAATTTCTTCCTCTGAAAATTGTCTATTTGTTTCCTTTGACCATTTATCAATTGGAGAATGGCTTGTACTATTATAAATTTGAGTCAGTTCTTTATGTATTTTAGAAATGAGGCCTTTATCAGAACTTTTGAATGTAAAAATGTTTCCCCAGTTTATTGCTTCCCTTCTAATCTTGTCTGCATTAGTTTTGTTTGTATAAAACCTTTTTAATTTAATATAATCAAAATAATCTATTTTGTGATCGATAATGATCTTTAATTCTTCTTTGGTCACAAATTCCTTCCTCTCCCACATATCTAAGAGGTAAACTATCCTATGTTCTTCTAATCTGTTTATAATATCATTCTTTATGTCTAGATCATGAATCCATTTCAACCTGCAACTTTTTTTTTCAATTATTTTGGGGTTGTTGGTTTTTCAATTAAAATTATTGGAGTCACTGTGTATATTATTTTCTTATATCTTCTGATTTTACTATTTATCAATTATTATTAGCCTTTCCATGTTTCTCTGTATTCAATATATTCATTATTTCCAACATTATATCATAATATGTTTATTCTAGTCATTGAAAATCAACATTGTTTCCGGTTTTTTGCTGCTACACAATTAGAGATTTTCTAATTATCAGTGAACTCCTTGTGGTATAAACCTAGTAGTAGTGGAATCCCTAGGTTTCAAAGCACATGGGCACTTCAGTCATTTTGTATAACACAAAACTGATTTCCAAAATGACTCCTAAGAAGGCAAAAGGCGACCTATATTCCCATAGTCCCTCCAATATTGAATATTTTTATTTTGTCTTTGACTTTAGTATAAGGTGAAAACTAATGGTAATTTTGACATTTCTCTTATTATTAGTGATTTGGAATATTTTTTCATGTGGTCATTTAGTATGTCTAGTTTGTCTCCTGATAAATGTTCACACCTTTTGGTTGAGGAATGCATCTTTACAATGTTAAAAGAAATTGAGGGATTTTCCTACTAGGTCATGTGCATAGCCTCTGATGAAATTTCTGGGAAGACATGGACAAAATTTATACAGGAAGGGCAGGCAATTAATTGTTCTGATTTGTTTTCTTGGAGGAAACACAAATCCATTTGAGTATTTGGATATAATAGCTGACAAGTATTTTCATAGTGTTTTAGTGTATATTATCTCATTTGTATCTCATAATAGTCAACAAGGTTGACACTATTATTATCTTTTTTGATAGATGAAGAACCAGGGTTCAAAAAGGATTGGTGAATGTTTAGCATTGCAGTGCTATTAAGTATCTTAAGGTAGGATTTCTTCTTATTAAGCATCTGAGAGATTGTTTCCTTTTTGAGTCCAAATGATCCATGCACTACCCAGATGTAGAACATTGTGATATTTAAAGACAAAATGGTACTTCAGCCTGTGCTTTGATAGGTTTGTGTGTAGCCCTTCAATCCCTGTATTTAGACAGGTCATCCTTAATGTATTTGTTCTACATTAACAACAGGGATTTTAAAAACTGCCATTGCAACAACAATCTAACCATTAATAAATATATTGACAAGGAATTATTTATTTATTTGAATTCTACAGATGATTTCTTGTTGGCATCAACTTTTGTATTACACAAGGAAGGGAAAACTCTCAGCAGTGTTTGAAGCCTTGCCTACCAAACTAATTGCTTTTCCTGAGATATTCTTAAGATAGATTGAATTCTGAGTGAAAAAATAAATGGTGAAGTAAGCAGGCACATTTATTTTTCAATGTTTAACAGTAACGATGCCTCTCTACACTCAGAATTTATGATGAGGAATGTGTGGGGGGGTTGTGAATGGAATGCATTACATTGGGAAAGAAATTAATGGCCATCTGTAAATGTGGGGATGGCTGGCAAATCTGTTCTGCATGTTGCAGTAAAAATGCTTTATTGAGCTATAGCAGTCATATACAAGAACCAAGATGGAGTAGGCTCTAGCGGACACCATGTTTGGATGGATGAAGGTTGTTTGTATTCAGCTTTGGAACAGATCTAGTCTACTGTTCTTTGAGCCTATAGTGTGAGACTGCCAGACAAGGAGAAGGACCTTAAAATGGGTCCCTTTAGAATATCAGCAATAAAATTCCCTTATCCAGATATCCAAGGTTCATATGCCTGGATACTTTGCTATATAGCATAGTGCATAAGCAATTGGAAATTAGACTTTTGGGGGAATTGGGAATTAAACTTTCTTTCTAGGAGCAGCCGTAATGGATCTGGGGTGCCTCAATCTCCTTCCTCTAAATTTAGTTTTAGCACCAAAAAATATCTTGTTTTTATTCTAGAATACTCCACCTTTCTTTCTTTCTTTCCTTCCTTCCTTCCTTTTTTCTTCCTTCCTTCCTTCCTTCCTTCCTTCCTTCCTTCCTTCCTTCCTTCCTTCCTTTTTTCTTCCTTCCTTCCTCCCATCCCTCCTTTCCTTCCTTCCTTCCATCCCTCCTTCCTTCTTCCCTTCTTTCCTCCCTTTCCTCTTTTCTTCTTTCCTTCTTTTCTTCCTCCCTTTCCTCCATCCTTCCTTCCCTTTCCCCTTCTTTTCCTCTTTCCCTTCTTTTGGTAGCTGATAACTCTCCAACACGGAATAAGATACTTATATTCCTTTTTCACCTACAACTGTATTTGGTACTTTGGGGGTAGGAGCTGTTTGACACTGACTGTGTAGCAAGGACTAGTTATTTTTCTGACTCTGTTTGCTTATTTGCAAAATGAACATGTTAGAGTACCCTAAAATATGAGTTTATAGTATTATTATAGTAGAGATGAATAAAAGTATCCCTTACCTCAACATATTACAGCCTAGTGAATAACACAGAAAATTATAGAGCTCAAAGAGGTCTTTGAGATGATCTTGTTCAACTAATAATGACAATAATTTATATATAAACATACATATATGTATATGAATATATTTGTATACACACTATATATTTTTTTATATATATATATGTATATATAAACTTTGTATCTTAAGAAATATTTATATGTATTATCTTACTTAATTTCCCAACAACAAAAATTTTAATAGGAATTTAGGAGGGTATGGATGATAGAGACCTAAGGAAAAACCTCAGAATGAAAAAAAAAAACGTTCCATAAAGGTTGAGGTCCAGGAACATGACTTAGTGGGGAAGAAGAAGACAGCAAGAGACCTCTTGTTAGAGAAGTCACCAGGGAGGGAGCAAGGTGAGCAATCAGATAATGTTTCTAATTGCAATACTCCTCATGAAAAGGGCAGAACAACACTGAGCATAGAAAATAATCCTTCTCCATCAGATGGAGTGTTACCAGGAGAAGAAACAAAATTTTGCTCAAAGATTACAGATTAATCATTCAGATTAATCAAACATTAAAGATTTTTGTTCAAAGATTTGGTAGCACAGTGCTCTCTTTCCAATCCCAGGATGCTATTTTACTGGAGAGATGGGGGGATACAACAAGCTAAAGGACTATCAATATTCCTGATGTTGGCACTCTGGATCAAAAACTTAGATATTATGTTCTAATTTTATCTCTAGTCACAATAGCTCTATCAGGTAAATAATGCCGTATTAACTTTCCCCACTGAGAACCAGAGAGGAAAAGTGATGGAGAGAAGAGCTGAAATTTCTTTTTTTTTTTTTTCATTTTATTTCATTTTATTTTTTCATTTCTTAGTCTTTTATTACCATATGAAAGTACTTAACATTCTGCTGTTTGGCCAGTTAGACTGTTGATTACCTTTCTCATATCCTATGATTTGAATTCTTTTATTTTGTTGAATTTCCAGTTATTTACTTTTATGTTTAAACTCTGATTAGTAAGCTATGTTCTGTCTGCCTTCCAGCCAATGTCTATGAACCTTCAAATTATTATATTTTAATTTTTCTTTTTTTATTAATTTTATAATTATAATTTTTGACAGTACATATGCATGGGTAATTTTTTTTTACAACATTATCCCTTGTATTCACTTTTCCAAAATTTCCCCTCCCTCCTTCTACTCCTTCCCCTAGATGACAGCCAATCCCATACATATTAAATGTGTTACAGTATAACCTAGATACAATATATGTGTGTAAATCCAATTTTCTTGTTGCACGGTAAGAATTGGATTCCGAAGGTATAAGTAACCTGGGTAGAAAGACAATAGTGCAAACATTTTACACGAACAGCTGAAATTTCTAATAAAATTAGGTAAAGGTCTCTTATCAAGTCTTAATTATAAACTTTGACCCTCAAAAAGCCTGATTTTTTTTCCCCAAGTGCCCACTATATTCAGAAGACTATTGGAAGCATAATAAGGAAAAAGATCTGAAATTTCTGATAGGTCATTATGGGAAACCTCTACTATAGGTTATCTATGTTTTTATTCATCATTTTTTTTCAAAAAGCACTATTGACATCATGGTATGTTGTCTTGACTTGCTTGTGAACTGGATTTAAATGAGGCAGAATTGCACAAAGTTGTCAGCCTCACTCTTGAAGTCCAGTAGTAAGAAAAAAAAAGTTAGAACAACTGGTATCATGGATGATTATGGTTTTTTCCATGTCTGACCAAGCTCTAAGAAGCCCACAGTGCCAGCTTCAGTTGTCTTCATGGCTGTTGAATCAAACTGCTCTCAACTGTCCATTATGATGGGGTGGGGTTCACATGTTTGGAAATTTTTTGCTGATGAATTTGAGGCTTGTTGGTTACCTTCAACCTGGTTTAACCTTCCTGTGGAGATAGTTTTACTGGATGTGGCCATCATGTATGCTGTAGCTTCTTGGAGCTACAGGTGAGAGTTGGATGACTGGTTGAACACCAAAGGTGGATCAACAATCCTTAAAAGGGTTCAGGAAGTTCTTACAACAGAGGTACTAGTTCTCCCTTAACATCCCATAAGAAATTTACAACTTAATAGGGAAGTTGCTTGATTCTCAGAACTTGCTTGGCACATGCAATTTGTAAGTGTCAGAATTGGAATTTAAACCCAGATCTTTCTTATTTCATATCAAGGTATAAGGCAGTACCATTAGTACTATCATGGTTTTACAATCGAGGAAGTGAGACTCAGGATATTAAGTAACTTGTTCATATTTTATAACTGACAGGTGTGGAATTGAAATTCATGTCTGCCAAACTCCAGTTCAAGAATTCTTCTGCCTTATACCACTTCCATCAGGAATTCATAACTAGTAGGAGTTTGGTTATTTGTCTCCTGACAATTACATGCATTTATTAGTTCAGATCTGGGTAATAAATAAGAATGTTTAACTTTAGAGATAGGCACATGGGAATAATTAACTAAATAGAGATGATATATTTGATAGAAGCAGAGTAAGGAGTTACTGAGGTTGAGTGTATAGAAGACTGGACAATATAAGACTAGAAAATTAAGAGGGGGCCAAGTTGTGAAAATATTTAATAGCAAATATTTGTTCCTAAAGGTAATAGGGAGCCACTAAAATTTATTAGTGAAGGAGAGTTTAGTATGATCAGATTTGTACTTTGAGGAAATCACTTTTCCTACTGTGTTGAGGAGATTTGGCATAAAGAGAGACTTTCGGCAGGGAGACCAATTAACAGTGTATTGTGATAGTCTTAAATGAGAAGTGATAAGAATCTCAATGCAGGTCATGGTTGTTAGTAGAGAGAAGAGTGTGAAACCTTAAGATTTGACAAGTGCTTTGATATATGAGGTGAGAATGAATATAAACTGAAGTTGTGAACTGATGACATCAATTATAATTACTAATGTTTGAACAATGACTTTAACTATTTCAAAGAAACTTGTAATCACTAATTTTATTTTTAATGGGAAAATGGCTTGGGAGTTAGGAGACCTGAATTCTCGAGTTAGTTTTGCACTTCAGTTGCTGTGTGATCTTCAACAAATTAGAGGAGCTATCAAGTTAATTTACCTTAATTTTTTAAATATATATATTTTTTCTTTTTTTGTAAGGTAATTAGGGTTGTGACTTGCCCAGGATCACACAGCCAGGAAGTGCTAACTGTCTGAGGTCAGATTTAAACTTAGGTTTTTCTGACTCCAAAGCAGGTGCTTTATCCACTGCACTATCTTACTGTCCTCCACCCATACAATTTACAGATGAAGAAACTGAGGTCTGCAGTGGTCCAATGACTAGCCCAAGAATACACAGGGAATGTCAGAGGTAGAATCTGAAAGCAGATCTTCTAACTGAAGAATCAAGATTTTTTCTATTATATTACTCTTTTTAGCACCTTAGTCTTCACATCTAATAAAAATGACTTTATGGTTGATTAGGACCAGCTTTAAAATCACTGAATGGATTAAATCTAAAAATAAATTGATCTTTCCAACAGATATGGGAACTGAACTGAGTATATATTATCACAGCATTTGTCAGATGAGGAACCAGATCTTGGAAAGGGTTCTGGCTTAATATCATGCAACAAATTAAATGATAGTCAGTACTTGAACCATGCAACTACGAGTCTTGTGCTTTTTCCATGACTAATGTTGTTGCCATGATCAAGCAAATTGTGGTCATGTCAATCATTTCTCAAAGAGTTTTTTTTTAATAAAAGAACAGATGGGGGTCAACCCATCCAACCCATCCAACTAGATGTGGAAGGTCCCGTTTTTCTTAAGTAGAAAAAGGGGATTTGGGATAGGAAGGGAAGTAGAAATTAATATCAACAACAGCAAATCAGGTCACACATGTGAGGTATGTGGTTACTGATTCTTTTTGCATATGAGTGAAATAAGAGCAGTTCTTTCTTTGGGTAAACTTCTTGAAATATTATAATTTGGACACAGAAGAACTTTAATGGAATTCTAATAAATTGTACGATGTTAAGCAATGGCAACAACAATAAACTGATAAAAAAGGACTTTTTGTTGATTGTTAAATTGATGTTCTAGGGAGTGAGTATGATGTATAGAACATGCATAGAGTTAATAATCAATAGTATTGGATCCTAGTTATGTTTCTAAATCTGGGAACTGTAGGGATAATTATTGGCTCTCTGATTTCATATCAGGGTTCACTCTAACTTCTATGCACAGGAACTAAGGTATGTGCTTAGGGAAAGTAGCAGTATTCATATATACTTCATACATCCATAATGCTGTAATTTAATGTCTTAGTATTTAGAGCTGTAAAAAATCTTGAAGTTCTTTCAGTTCAACCTTCTGGGAATTTGAGGCATTGTGGCTGTTCAAGTTTTTCAGTTATGTCTGAATCTTCATGCCCTATTTAATGTTTTCTTAGCAAATCACTGGAGTGATTTGTCATTTCCTTCTTAAGCTCATTTACAGATAAAGAAACAGGCAAAGAAGGTTAAGTGACTTGCCCTGGATCACATAATTGAGGCCAGATTTCAGTTCAATTTTTTTCTGTCTCTGGGTCTGATGCTATATCCACTGTGCCACCAATAGTTCAGTTGAGATGTAGAGGGAAAATAATTTCTTATACAAAGTGCCATAGCAAAAGAGTTAAAAAGATGGGGTTAGGACTCTAATCATTCCTCTACTCCTTGGGCTCTTACCTTGAGCATTGTGCCCAAAGATTCAGTTTCATTAACTGAAGCTATATCTAATCTACTATACACACAAATATATGTGCATATATACATATACAAACATCACATACATGAATGTATACATATATTTGTGTACAGACAACTGTAGTCATACACACATACACAAATTTGTGCTAAGTTTAATTACAAATGTCATATATTTGGAAGTTTCAGTTTGGGTTCAAATCTTATTCCATTATGGGAAATTCATTAGGTAGAAAGGTTTCAGAAATATGGCATAGGTAGAAAGAGTTTCAAAAACAATAAGATCCAAGTAAATATGATAGACTCTTTTCCAGGAAAAAAACTATGCATGATGACATTAAATTACCCATCAGACTTTATTCTCACAGAAAACATACTAAAGAAATGTGGGAAAGTCTTCAACAGCACCAAATCTCATAAGAATTGTCAGAGAATTCATACTGGACAGAAAAACCTATGAATGTGGGGAATCTTTTATCTCTGGTAACTACATTATTATACATCAGAGAATTCATACTGGAGAGAAACCCTTTAAATGCAAAGATTGTGGTGAATCCTTTGGCCAGTATAGTCAGACTGAACATAAGAAAATTCATGTTGGAGCAAAGAAGCCCTTTGAATGTAATCAAAGTGGTAAAACCTTCAGTGTAAGTTTTTACCTTACTCAACATAAGAAAATTCAAACTGGAAAGAAACACTTTGAATATTATGCTTATGGGGAATCTTTTACTCAGTGTTCACAACTTACCAAACATAAGAAAATCCATATTAGAGCAAAGAAATGCTTTGAATATAATCAATATGGGAAAGCTTTCAAATGAAATACACACCTTATGGTACAACAGAGAACTCATATTGGAGAAAAGTCCTTTGACTGTTATGCATGTGGGAAATCTTTGAGTTGTGGTGAGAACCTCACTCAACATGAAGAATACATACTGGAGAAAAACTCATAAGTGCAAATAATGTGGGAAAAACTTTAGGTGCAGAAGCTACATTAAAATACATTGGAGGATTCACACTGGAAGAAACCTTTTAATGTACTAAAATGGGGGATTATTTATCTAGCACACTTAATTTGTTGAACAGGATAGAATTCATATGTGGATGACTCATTTAGTTGTAATAAATGTGAGAAATCTTTTAGCTACAAAACAGAGCTTACTGTAAACACACACACACACACACACACACACCAAAAAAAAAACAACAAACAAACCAACCAAAAAACTACCCAAATCCTAGGTGCTTCATATTTGGAATCTGTCTTTGCTCTCTAAAGTCTTAACATTCAGAATTGGAAAGAATCTTAGGGATTGTTTTAAACCTAATGCCTTCATTTTGCAAATAAGGAACATGAGGCCCATGGAAGTTAACTTAAAGCCAGAAAGAAAGTAAATGGTAAAACCAGGATTCAAATTCAGGCCTTGCGATTTCAAGTATAGGGACCCTTCTGATCTTCATATTACTCATTCCAAGGAACTTGAGCATTGCCTTAGAAGAAAACTTTCATGTCTATGTCACAAAAGTTGCTATCAACTCTACCCATAGACTATTGCTGTTCCTTGTGTGTCACCTGCTAAAAGCATCTACCTGTCTAGTGGGGCTTTTGCTATTTTCTACTAAGCTCCTTTGGTTCCAAAACTGTACAACATATGTCCCATCACAATTTCCTAAAGATTCACATGCATCAGGCTTTCTACTACTGGATGCTACTGTGATATTTCCAGTTTTCTTGCTTTTCTGAACAGATTCTATTTAATGTCTGGGTCATATTCCTTTCATATTTGTTCCATGCTGGTACTCATTGGGTTCTAATACTGACTGAAATTGGGCAAATTCATTCCCCTTTGTGGGTTTCAGATTTATCATCTTTAAAATGAATTTGGGATTTGGTACTCTTTTCACCTCTGAAGTTTTAATGGTAACCCTCAGGTGAAATATTCTTTTCCCTGTAATTCATAGCCTTCATAGTAATTCATTCTGTATTTTTTATTTGTACCATTATTGTGTAATTAAGTTATTTCCTTCTAACAGTTTTCTTTAGAAATAATCTGGGTTGATCAGCTGGTCCAGTTGTTCATGTAAAACTCTTGTCACACAATCAATTGCAAAAGTCTTTGAAAAGTGTTATTGAAAAGGTGTGTGCTTGAGTGATCTCTGACAGCAGTGTGATTCAGAGGCTTAATCAGTCCCTCCCAAAGGAGGTTTACTGATAGGCTAGTCTCAGAATAGGCATCTGTCCCTCACTGGCTCTTTCATGGTGAGTCCATTGGTGTGTGTCACTTCTGATAAACTGCTTGAGTAATCTTCACAGATGGGCTTAAATCAAATCTGTCTGGTGCAGTTTCCCAGCCCAAAGAATTTCCCCTGATCTTCTCAAGCTTTCACTGTCACAAAAGTAATGTGAGGCATAGCATTTATACTTCACATTCATTCATTCATTCATTCATTCATTTCTCTGTTCAATAAAAATTTATTACTCACATACTATATGCAGAACCTCCTTCTAAGAACTGTGGGAGACACAGAGTTGAGATGAAAACTGGAACTCAGTTTAGTTAGGCAATATGAAGACAAGTATAATACATAATATATGATGAGTGCTTTAGAGTGAATAAATGAAACAGAAATATAATAGGATCTATTGTTACTTTAATTGTACGTCAGGCACTATGCTAAATGCTCGAGATACAAATACAAAATAGATATCACTCCTTCTCCAAGGTCCTGAAGTATTTTAAATAGAAGGAGACTACATAACACACACATATACAAACATATATATCACAAAAAAGAAGAGTATCATGTAAGTGTATAAATATGTATGTATAATACATATATATATATATATATATATATATATATGCAATATTGATCGATAGGTTGATAGGGGATTTGTCCATAGAAAAGGGTGTTTTTATCTAGGAAGTCACTGGGATGATAAATGGATCCATAAAAAAGGCAAATGACCAGTCATTTCCAGAAGCAATGGTAATATCAATTTGGTTATTCTTGGAATGTAAAGTATAAATATATAGGATGTAACTTTGTTGGGGAATCTGATTATTTTCTACCCCATGTATTCCATATCTCTAAATTGTAAAGATTTTTTAAAAATCCAAGTTTAAGAGTTTGTATTTATGCCTATTACATTTCCTCTTTTTAGATTTTGTCTATTACTGTAGTTCTAATTCCATCATCTATTATGTTAGTTATTTCTCTGGGATTTGTATCATTTGAAAATTTCATACTGAAGAGAGTTGAAAATGATCCCTTTTCTCATTGCTATTCTCATTGCTTAGCTTTCCTCTTTGGAGAAACATTTGTGTGGCAACCGTGTTAGCACCCTGGGCACCTCAGAATCAGCTGGAGTCAGGATAAGCAAAAGTCTGTATTCTTGGTCTTTAGTGGTAGAAGTGAAGAGAGTGGACACCTAGGATCTCTGCGACATCTTCTCTTTGTCTCTCTCTCGAAGTGACCCTAGTTAGTCTCACTGCATCTCCTAGTTCCTCCCACCAAACGATTGGGCCAGCACAGGATAGATAGTGGAAAGGGCTATTTTCCAAGCATATTCCTATAGAGTATTGTCCAATCAGTAATTAGCCTCAAGTGCTTGATTGTCCGACCCCAGTGGGTTGACTTAAGAGTTTCAGCCCAGGGGCAGTTAGGTGGAGAAGTGGATAGAGCATCAGCCTTGAATTCAAGACGACCCAAGTTCAAATCTGGCCTTAGACACTAATACTTCCTAGCTGTGTGACCCTGGGCACTTCACCCCAGCCTCAGGGGGGAAAAAAAAGTTTCAGCCCTTTACACATTTGTATGTATATGCATATTTATGTGCATATGTATGTATATATGTATATGTATATACACACATAGAGAGATCACATATACATACAAATACATATACAGATAGACATATTAATTTTCTATGTTCAAGTCATTGTGCTCAATGCTTTTAAGTTACAAAACCAAAACGAAAATGAAGCAGTCCCTGACTTCAGGCATGTTATATTTATTTTTGACTTACAAGAATAAATATAATTCTTTCATAGGACAGGTCCTTAAATATTTGAGAGTTATTTCCCTCTTCTTCTTCTGTTAAAATTGATGTGGATGGTGCTTCTGACATGCTCCATCTTAGCATTGGAAGTATGCTTCCTCCCTCCTTCCCTCCCTTCCTTCCTTCCTTCTTTCCTTCCTTCCTTCCTTCTTTCCTTCCTTTCCTTCCTTCCTTCCTTCCTTCCTTCCTTCCTTCCTTCCTTCCTTCCTTCCTTCCTTCCTTCCTTCCTTCCTTCCTTCCTTCCTTCCTTCCTTCCTTCCTTCCTTCCTTCCTTCTTTCCTTCCTTCTTTCCTTCCTTCCTTCCTTCCTTCCTTCCTTCCTTCCTTCCTTCTTTCCTTCCTTCCTTCCTTCCTTCTTTCCTTCCTTCCTTCCTTCCTTCTTTGCTTCCTTCCTTCCTTCCTTCCTTCCTTCCTTCCTTCCTTCTTTCCTTCCTTCTTTCCTTCCTTCCTTCCTTCTTTCCTTCTTTCCTTCCTTCTTTCCTTCCTTCCTTCTTTCCTTCTTTCCTTCCTTCCTTCCTTCCTTCCTTCTTTCCTTCCTTCCTTCCTTCCTTCCTTCCTTCCTTCCTTCCTTCCTTCCTTCCTTCCTTCCTTCCTTCTTTCCTTCCTTCCTTCCTTCTTTCCTTCCTTCCTTCCTTCCTTCCTTCCTTCCTTCCTTCCTTCCTTCCTTCCTTCCTTCCTTCCTTCCTTCCTTCCTTTCTTCCTTTCTTCCTTCCTTCCTTTCTTCCTTCCTTTCTTCCCTTCTTCTTGTAGTTTGTTGAAATCTTTGGGAGTTCTGATTCCATCATCTATTATGTAAGGTATTTCTCTGGGATTTGTATCATTTCAAAATTTCATAGTGAAGTGAATTGAAAATGATCCAGCTATTCTCATTGCTTAGATCTCCTCTCTGGGGCCACATTAGTATGTATATATATTTTTATATGCATATGTATATGAAGAAACAAATACTTTATCCAAAGTCAAAAAAGAAGCTAAGTAGAAGAGCCAATATTTAAAACTAGAACTTCTGACTAAAAATATTGTAATCCTTCCACTTTTAAACTCTCCCTTTGGTTTCAGTAATTTTTTAAGCAGACAAATGTTATCACTTTGGCCATGCCTCTGTTTTAATCATGAATCAATGTAAAAAAGGAATCTGCAGAATTTACCTTCAATATAAATAAGTAACCTAGGATGTTTGATGTTTTGATCATTATAGGCCACAAAATATTCTAACCACAAAGTATTGAACAGCACATTATAGAGCTGCTTTGTCTGTCTACTTCCCATCAGTCATGCATTTCCCAGTCATTCTTTTCAGCTGCACTCAGTCATTAGCAGGTTTTGTTTCAATAATGGCAGATGTACCCTTAATATTCTGAGTAATTTCAAAGGGCTTTTAGTCATTGTTGTATTTTTATAATTAAGTTTGAGGTGAAAATTTCCTTTCTTTGCCTTAGTGTAGAGTGAGAAACCATTTAGGTTACATATTGAATAAAAGCAGCAGGGAATTTTGCTTAAATGCATATTGAAATCCACTTCTTAGCTAAGCTAAGACAGTGTCATTGATGTGTTTCTGAACCACCAAGAAATAAAGTGAAAACCTCTGAATCTGGGTTTTCCTTGGAGAAATGGAAATAGCTTTTCCCTGGAGAAATGGAAATAGCTACATGGTCAAGAGAAACAGGGATTGTGATCATGAACCAGTCACTGAGATATGTACATCTGGAATGTACAACATTGAGGGGACAATAATAGACTATTGATATTTCAGATTTTGGGATTTAGAGTTAGCAAGGACAGAAGAGATCCAGAAGACCGAAATCTCATTTCCCAGATGAGAAAACAGGGATTTTAAGTTAAAGCTTAAGACATGTATTGAATCTCAAAAGAGACCGGGATTCAAATTCTGACTTTAAATCTTTGAATTCTGATGTGTTATTAGTTAGTGACTAGTATTAGAAAAGGCTTTAAAGACCATTTGTGAGACAATCAAAAACACAATATATATGAGACAACCAATTTATAAGACAAAAGAGGAATTAGTGTGTTGAATTTGTAGTCACGTAGACCTGAATTTAAATTCTTCCTTAGCCACTTATGAGTTCTGGGATTTTGGACAAGTTATCTAACTAATTTAAATGCTCAGCTTCCTCATCCATTAAATGGGGATAACAGTAACATCTACCTCACAAGGTTGTTGTGAAGATCAAAACATTTCACAAACCTTAAATTTTTATATAGATGCTGTGTGGCTCAGAATTATATAATATTTATTTATATAATAAAAAAAGCTGGGGATATCTCTAGAAGCAAAATGAAGGTTTATTATACGGGTATCCCTCCAGTAGAACAAGCAATGGAAAGGAGGAGGCCTCTTGAAGATAGGTTTAACAGTTTAAATAGTCTCTAATGCAAATACCCTTCTCACCAATGACCCTTATCCTCATTGACTGAAGGTTTTATACTCTAAACATGGGAACTACCCAGGAAATTGAACTTTGGCCAATATGTATTTAGCTGCAGATGTTTGATTGAGGTAAGAAGAAAATGATGTCATGGAAGAATAGCAGGAAGGAGAAGTTGGTATATCCTTGGGTCAATGTCCAATGACTCCTTTCAGGCCTACTCCAACTCTGGCCTAGAGAAAGCCATACTCAATTTTCACAACTATCTTTTAGAGATTTCATTCCATCTCATTCAATGACAATTGTTCATTGTTATCATTATCCTTAAAATATGGGCCTTTATTATTATGTCAGTTTTCTGTTCAGGGATTTTATGTAAAACTCTTCATGCTATTCACACAATCCATCTCCACCCAGTGTTGTTTTTCAACATCATATGTTGTTTTCCAACCAAATTGGCTTGTTTGTTGTTGTTTCCCTTACCCAATGTTTCAGCTTCTTCCATGACCATCTCCAGAGGCTGTTCCACATTCCTAGAATGATTTTCCTACTCTCTACCTCTCTGTATGATAGGGATCAAATCCTACTTCCTATAATAGATCTTTCCTTATTTCCCCTGTTGTTGGTCATCTCATTCCCCCACTGTCAAATGGAGTTTTATTGATCTATAATCTTCAGTAGCTGATATAACAGACACTACTCCAAAAATCATCAGGGAAGCTGAGGTTTTTATTCCTCTCAATTCAAACCCAAAAGCATTCCGTCCATTTGCCTAATACTATATGAAGCACTAGAAACAAAGACCAAAAAACATGGTAATCTCTTAGCTCAAGGAGTTTACCTAGTAGTGGGGAATTGCAACATATACACAGGGGAAAGAAACACTGAAAAGGAGATGCCAAGAAGTGGGAAAGAAATTGAGAGGAGACATCAAAATTGGAGAGGAATTCTATTCAGGGCAAATCATTCTTGCTAATAAGGTACTAAATGCAACCGTTTCTGTTTGCTAAAGGAGGAAGCAAAATTAGCACTGGCCTCCTCTAATTTTTTGTTGTCCAGTGACAAAGTCCTAGTCTTCCCTACCCCATCCTAGTTGCAGCTCAGCATATTATACTCCTGACCTATCAACCAGTTATTAAATGACCATTTTCCATTTTCTTTGAAAGAGATTCAGATGCAAATTTTCTATATGATTTACACTACATCTACAATTGCTTGATTGCAGCACCAAGTTGTTAGATTGGTGTTTTTTTTTTTTTTTTTCTCTCTCTTGCTGATTATAACCCTCAGGTAATTACTGTTGTGTAAATTTATTGACAAGGGGCAGTTTGGCTCTGGGTCATTCTTTGTGAATGTGCTGTGAATGTCTTGGTCCTGCCCATGCACCACAGGGATAATTTAATGTAACTGCTGTATACTGATTAAAAACATTATCTAAATGACTTGTTGTGACATGCTATAGAGTGGTTAAAAAAACAAATATTGGACCTCTGTATCCTTTATAAGAATTTAATATTTAGTGTGTAAAATAAGTGGCATTGATTTTTTTAGTGTGATTTGTAACTAGTAATTATTTCTTACAGCCTCTCTAAAGTTCTGTGAAATTATTCTTAAAGCAAGGGGAAAAATGAAGCAGAAAGAATTCAAATATCTTTGAAAGACTTAAGTATTAAGGGCGCTATCTGTAGGTTTGTGAAGTTCTGGGTATGAAATTTTAAATAAAAGCATTATTAAGCTAGACTTATGTACAGTGGAGCACACGTTGAGGATAAGGTGGAAGGAATTATGGATGTTTAGCCTAGAGAGGAGAAAACATAGTGGAGGATGAGAGTTCTCTTTAAGTATTTGAATGTCTGTCATGTGATGGAGGGATGAGTCATGTTCTATATACTACCCCTGCTTCTTTTCTCCTATCCCCAAGACAGAATGTAGAAATAGGTGTTAGCAAAGAAGTAAACTTAGTCTTAATATAAATTAAAACTTACCAATTAGATCAAGAGGAAATTAGAATGAGCTATCTCAGGAAGTAGAGGTTCTGTAAGCAAAGGTTAGAAGAAAATATTTCAGATATGTTATAGAAAGAATTCTTGATGAGAAATAGGTTTAATTAATTAGCTTCTGAGGCACCTTTAAACTCTGAAATAATTATAGGATTGTAAATATACAGTTAGAAAGGATTTAAGAGGCCACCTAGTCTAACTCCCTCAATTTATAGATGAGGAAAATGAGATCCAGACAAAGAAAATGACTGCTCCATTGTGACATTGTGGGCAAAGCTGGATTTAAAATCCAAGCTATTTTTCTCTGAATCCAGCACTCCTTTTGTTCTTTGACATTTTATGATGTTTCTTTGAAGCTCTAACCTAGGTTTACATGATTGCATCATGCTGACCATCAGATTTCTTCCATTCATTCATTCAAAAACATTAAAAAAATACTCAACAAATATTTTGACAAGTGCTTTAAACTTACAAAATTTTAGGGGGATAAAAGCACTGAAGGAGCTTATAGATTACTAAGAAAATTATCACATCAACACAGACAGGTGTGAGACAATGAAAGGTACTAGCAAACAGAGGGAATGCGGAAAGATTTCTTGGAAGAGCTGGCAGAAGAATGGTACACTATAGGATGAAGAAGGAAACAAAGCACAGCTATTGTCATTTGTGTAGGAAGACTCCTTTAGTAGCTCTTTCTACTAGGGGTGCAGCTTATGGACTACAATGATTGAATTTCTAGGAGGGTGTTTAGTGGAATCAAGAGAAAAGAAAATGTTTAGTCATAGTGAAGAGGTTACATGATGAGGTTCTGGAGAGCAAAGATGAGACACAAAGACTGTAAAAAATCATGATAGGGCATTCTTCCTATTAATGAGTAAAGATCACAAACAAAAAGCAAAGTCCTCAGTCTTCCTCAGCTTTAGTTTCCTCATCTGTAAAATGGGGATAATAATAGCAGTGATCTCATAGAATTATTGTGAAGTTCAAATGAAGTAATCTATGGGAAACATTCTGCAAATATCAAAAAGGAATATGAATGTTAGTTGTTACTATTGTTAATTACCTTCCAAGCCAGTGCATTCTACTTTTGAATAATTCTAATTGGTAGGAAGTTCTTTCAGATATCAAGCTTAAATCCATCACTCAGTAATTTACATCTGTTGTTTTTGGTTCTGCCTTCTAAAACCTAATAGAATACATCTGAGCAATATTCCACTTGAAGATTTCATGTTTCTACCAAAGCCTTGATTTCTCTTGGCTATCTCTAGTTCCTTTGTGTAGTCATCATATATATTTTCTTTCATTCTAGTCTGTCCTAGAAATTCTCCTAGTGTTATCCAAGAAATTCATTCTAATGTTATGCTAGAAATTCTCTCTAACTTGGCATTGACCTTCCTAAAATGTGACACTAAGAGATGAATACAATATCATAGAGGTACTCTGCCTTTTTCAGACAAAGCATTATCATCACTTTCCTCATTCTTGACACTATTTGCTATTTAGTATTAAATTAGTGTTTTGAGATACCATGTTGCAATATTGATTCATTCCTGAATTTACTAAAACTCCTCTACCTTTTTCTATATAAATATTTTATTCATTTTGTAATTTTTGCATTTATTTTGTAACACATATAGAAATTGGCATTTAATTCCTGTTACTTTCTATCTTAGTAGATTTATTTCATCATTCTTTCCTGGTCAAATTTTCTAAGTCCCCTCAGAGATCATCTGATTCAATATTTTCCTCTAACAGAAAATGAAACTGAGACCCAGAGATATTTAGTGACTTGCTCATAGTTTCCCAGCTACCAGAGCTGAGATTTAAACTCAGACACATTGACTTCAAATCCAGTATTCATTTTACTATTCTGTTTTTCCAAACAAGCAATTATGGTCACACCAAGTTCTGTGTATTAGCCTATCCACCTTCTTCCAACACAAGTTCTCTCTTAGCTCTCCTCCTATGATTTTTTAAATTAATTTTATAATTATAGCATTTTTGACAGTACATATGCATAGGTAATTTTTTTTTACAACATTATCCCTTGTACTCCCTTCTGTTCCGAATTTTTCCCCTCCTTCCCTCCACCCCCTCCCCTAGATGGCAGGCATTCCCATACATATTAAATATCTTATAGTATATGCTTGGTACAATATATATGTGCAGAACTGAATTTTGTTGTTGTTGTTGTTGCAAAGGAAGAATTGTATTCAGAAGGTAAAAATAATCTGGGAAGACAAAAAATGCTCAAGTTTACACTCATTTCCCAGTGTTCCTTTTCTGGATGTAGCTGATTCTGGCCATCATTGATCAATTGGAATTGGATTAGCTCTTCTCTATGTTGAAGATATCCACTTCCATCAGAATACATCCTCATATAGTATCATTGTTGAAGTGTATAATGATCTCCTAGTTCTGCTGGTTTCACTTAGCATCAGTTGATATAAGTCTCTCCAAGCCTCTCTGTAATACTATTCCTCCTGTTGGTCATTTCTTACAGAACAATAATATTCCATCCTCCTATGAGTTTTGACAGGAAGCAAGCAGGTGCTAGCTATGTTCATGGAAGGGTGACTAGGCCAGTTTATTTGGTAAGGGCAAAAATTGTCATCCAGACCACAAGGGCTTGCCATTTAAATTCTCACTTCATTGGGAACTGCCTGAATTTTTTAATTAAATAAAGCTGTTATTTAGGAAGAACAGTGCCATTTATTCCTGTGGGGATGCCTTTTTTCATGTTGAATCTATTTGAAATAGCAGGGTATGTCATTGCCCATGGATTTTCTTCAATTGAAAACATTTCCATCCCTGTGGTGCCCCTGCCACTTTCCAAACTCTACAGTATTGGTTGAAAGTACAATTTTAGATAAAGTATTGGGTTGAATCTGGTGTGTGTCCAGATGAAAGTATAACTGAATCAACCACCCACAAACATCCATTGAGCACTTAGTACTAGTAAAGCAATTTTCTTTGTACTTTGGATGGGAATGGAAGATACAGTGCTCTGCTTTAAGAAACTAGAGGTTTATTTGGGGAGGGAAGGGACTGTTTTTGTTTTTGAAAAAAAAAAGATTAACCACAGAGGTCATTAAATAATTGGTACACAATGAAATAATTGTTTTAGTACAGCTGAATTGGGATTCAAGGGATCTGTCTTTGCTACCTACTCACAGTGTGACATCAGAGACTCATTTTCCTTGTTTGTAGAATGAGGACAATGTATTACACAGAGGATATCTGAGGATTTTTACTAGTTTGAATCCTGTCATCTTATGAGTATATAGATTTTAAGTATTGTTGAAGTTCAATTAATCAATCAATATTTATTGAGGGTTTACTATGTACTGGACACTGTGGACACAGACTAAATGAAACAGTCTCTATTTTCATGGAGCTTGCATTCTAATGGGCAAGACTAGTACACATATACACACTTAAGTATTTATAGAATGAAAATAAAGCTAAAATGCAAATAAATGAAAATTATTAAATACAAGGTAGTTTGAGATGGAGGGCATCTGTGGTTGTCTGTGTGTGTGTGTGTGTCTGTCTGTCTGTGTGTGCTATTAATCATTAAAAGTTTCATGAAGAAGGTAGTGCTTCAGTTTGAATTTTTAATAAAAGAAAGAGTCTATGAGTCAGAAGTCAGGATGGAGTGAATTCCAGGCATGGAAGACAGACAGTTTAAAAGTACAGAGATAGGAAATGGAATATTATAAGTGAAAAAATATAAAGAAGATCAGTCTGGTTTTATCACAGAATTCAAGAGTGACAGTAGTGTTCAGTGAAGCTAGAAAGATAAGCTGGGAATGGCTTTAAAGGCTTAATAGAGGAGTTTATATTTTATCTTAGAAGCAATAGGAAGATATTGGAGCTTACTGAATAGGGCAAGTGATGAAGTCAGATCTGTAAAAAGGAGATCCCTTTGGCAGCAGTGAGAAGGATAAACTATTGTGAGGAGACATGAAGCAGGAAGACCAATCCTAGTGGTTCTTGTAAAAATCCAGTTGAGGAGAGATAAAAGCTGAGGTTATTTTGATGGTGCATTGTTAGATAACTAGTGAAAAGATGACAGGGATTAAAATCAAGCATGATCTGGTCACCTAAATATAGTGGTTCTTGCAGAATGTTGGATTTCAGCCAGTAGAAAAGAAGTGGTCATTCTAAGAACAGAGAGCAGCCTATATAAAAACAGTTTGGAAAGTTAGTCACATGTTTGATGAATAGTAGGTTATAAAGACTTGATTCAACTCTGAATGCATGAAAGGGCTCTGCCAGGAACTTTTCATTCGTTGATCTTAAATTAAATGTAATTCAAACTGGTATTGTGCTTTAAGGTCAACAAAGACATTTGCTCACACTTATCCTGGGAGGGAGATTGTACCACCTGAGGGAGATTGTACCACCTGATTTCACTGGTGTTGTCACTCCTAATTGAAGAAACTCCTTTTATTAATGTAATTTGATACATTCTCTGTAACTAGTAATCATAATGTCAACATAAGTAATTTTTCTAAGGTATATTTCAGAGGCAAAACTTGAACTCAGGTCTTCCTGATTATATGGCTACTAGGTTATTCTGCTTCTCCATGAAGGAGATAGTTGAAATCTATTTATACTCATTTTGCAAATGAGAAAAATAGGGCAAAAGAGTTTAAATAACTTGACCACGGTCATATAGCTACTAAAAAGAATCATCTACTTCTTCTAGTAGGGAAGGGTTGGCTGAACTTTGTTGAGTGCGATGAAGGACCAGTTGCATTTACTGTTCCATTCGGTAAATATTTGATGATAAGAAAGGATGTGGTCTAAGTGATATAAATGGCATATAAGCTGTAACTTAACAGGATTGAAGGTTTTCCAATACCAAAAGTAGCACAGGCCTTGTTGTGCTTCTAAAAATTGTGTACTACAAATTAAGAACTCCCAGAATTCAGACACACAAATACAAAGACAGAAAGAATAGAGATGAAGTTAAGAAGAGAAGAAGGGGAAATGAGACAGAGACAGAGAGACAAAGAGGTGGGGGGGGGGAGAGAGAGAGAGAGAGAGAGAGAGAGAGAGAGAGAGAGAGAGAGAGAGAGAGGAGAGAGAGAGAGAGAGAGAGAGAGAGAGAGAGAGAGAGAGAGAGAGAGAGGGAGGGAGAGAGAGAGGGGAGAGAGAGAGGGAGAGAGAGAGGGAGAGAGAGAGAGAGAGAGAGAGAGAGAGAAGAGAGAGAGAGAGAGAGAGAGAGAGAGAGAGAGAGAGAGAGTCAGAAAGAGATAATATAGAGACAAAAAAAGAGACAGAGAAATGTGAATGTGGGGGTGGAGAGGGGAAAGTTAGCCCTTCAAGGTTCAACAAGTGCTCTATAAACCTCATTATATTTTATATTTACAACTTTAAGACATATATTATGTACACTTTATAAATGAAGATGCTGGGGCTCAGAGAATTAAATTATTTTCCTTAGACCACATAGGAGCAAGAACAAATAGGGAGCAAGTAGTAGAAGTGGAATTTGAATTTAGATTCCTTCAGTTCAAATACAGGTCTCTTTCTGTTATACAAATTGAATAGATGCTTATTAAGCACCTCATATGTATATGACCCCTTTATTAAGTACTGATTAGTTTCATGTCCTTAGAAAAGTCAAATTATATTTCTAAACTGTAAATTACTCATCTATAAAAATGATAGAATTGGACTAGATAAAATCTAATGCCTTTTCATGTTCTACTACTGGGCAAATAATATACATATATATATTTAATCTTTTTAATAGAATGTTTTATATGTTCTTCTGTGCCTAGCAAAGTGCTGCTTGAACAAAGAATAATAGATCTGCAACTGAAAATATTAGATGGAATCATTCTGGAGCCTTTTTACTTCTTTTCCTCTCTCTGTCTCTCTGTCTCTGTCTCTGTCTCTGTTTCTCTCTCTCTTTTCTCTACCCTCTCTCATAAACTGATTTGAGAGAACCAAATTTTAACCTTTAACTATGAGCATTTATCCCTTGGGAATATGTAAATTCTATAATGTCAGGTTTTGATTTATTGTTTTGATTGTCTAAGAAAGTTATGGAAAAATTTTAATGATGCATATCAATTTAATTATTTATTAATATTCTCTACCTTTCTACTGCCCACCTCAAAGAGCTGGTTGTTAAATATTTCCCAGAATGTTACTGTTTTAAAAGCCACTTAATCCAACCCTTTCATTTTACAGATGAGAAAACTTGAAGCTCATAGACGTTAAAAGATTTGTTCAAGGTCCCACAAATACATAGGAGGCACAGTTTTAGGACTGAGATATGAATTCAGGTCCTGCAAATCCAAGTTCAGCACTGATTTCTCTCCATCAAGCAGACTTTATCCATGGAAGTCTCTTAAATGTTGACTCAGTTTAAAAGGTAATGGATAAGATGGAGCCAATGCAGATAAGAGCTATCAGAGCACTGAAAATATTGGAAATCACATCTATAAAGATTTGTTGATAGAATTGGAGATGTTTTTTTTTGGAGGGGCAGCTTTATTATCTTCAATTATCTTTATTAGCTTCAAATATTTGACAGTTTATCACATGCAATTTTGATTAGATATATTTTTCAAGGCTCTAAAAGTTGGAACTAGGATCAATTGATGGATGTTACAGGAAAGCATGTTTAGAGTTGATATGAAGAAATATAGTGTAAGAAATACTGTCATCCTGAAGGTCCTTTCCAATACCATGAATTGAGATATTCTATACACATTGTTGCTCAAAAAGATGCATCTTGTGCCAAAATGTTTAACTTCCTTTCTCATGCTTTATCCCATAGAAACCACCTATTTCAAGATGTGTCATTAGCATTCATACACTTCTCTATCTATATGTTATACCCTGAGGTTTGACACCTTAGTAATGAGATGAAAAAAATGGAAGATATCCTGAAGAAAGCTAATTAGTGTGATGAGTTCATGGATGCTAGGGGAAAACAGGGATGAGAGATATAAATTTTGGATTTTACAATTTATAAAGTCAGTCTTCTGTATGTTTTGCTAATGGAACAGTGATTACAGATGATTTTAATGTCAGAAAGGTTTGATAACCATTAAGCTTGTAGTCAGAGGCTTCAAGTTGCTTATTTAATGAATAGTGCCTTGGAAGTACACATACACATACATATGCTGCAGAATCAATAGTAAAAAGTCAACTCTGCTATTATCTGTCATGCCTACAAGAGCTTCTCTGTTTCTGTCAGGTCTCACCAAGCACATGGTGCATCCTTTAAGCACACTTAGACATGCCGACATAAAATACAAAGGTGATCCAATTACAATTTCTGCAACTGCATCTCATTCTGCTAATGCTTACAAATTAAGGGTGTCTGTCACTGCCTTCATGAGACCGCACAGAGAACCTTTTAAATCTCCAACATTTTATAGTATGCACCACTGGAAAGTGGAAACAACTCACACAGTAAATAGTTGACATATAGCTCATAATCCCTGTCTAGTCAGAATGAAAATCTATCTGTGCCAGGAATGCAAAATTTACTCACCCGGCCCACTATTGGAGTTCAGGGATGTTATTTCTACCAATTGGCTGGGGGAGTTGGAGAGGGTGCTTTATTTATGCAAAGTATTTCATGTGAAAATGCCTTCCTGTTGAAATCAGTAAGTGTTTAAATAATTTCTATGTGATCCTTTCAGGTTAGTGCTCTACTCTTTTTCTTTCCTAAACACCTGAGTGTAATTTTAGTGGTTTTCACTTTATGGTAAAAATTTTTGACACCATAAGATCATAGTCCTAAAACTGAAAAGGCTTTAGAGGTCATCTATACCAAGGGTTCTTATCTTTTCTGTGTTATAATTGGTAAAGAGTATGGTCCTCTTCTCAAAATAATGTTTTTAAAGGCACAAAAGAAAAAAGAAGTACAAAGGAAACTAAGTTGAAATACAGATATCTATATCTATCTATATTTATATTTTTTGTTCAATAAGTTTTTAGTCCTATTCAGTTCTTTATGATTACATTTGAAGTTTTATTAGCAAAAACAATTTTGTGGTTTGGCATTTCTTTCTTCAGATCATTTTATATATAAGGAAACTGAGGCAAACAGGATTAAGTAACTTGTACAGGCTTATGCAACTGATTTGTATCTGAGGCTGGAACTGAATTTAGGAAGACGTGTTTTCCTGACTCCAGGTCCAGCATGTGCCACTGTGCTACTTCTCTGCCCATACTTAATCTTTTTTCCTCCTCTTTTTCCATGTCTCCCCCCCTCTATCTTTACATACATATATGTGTATTTCTACCTATGTCTAATTTAATCTCTATTTGAATCTGTATCATATCATTCATATACCTCAGATTAAGACTTTTGATCTATAATAACCTATGAATTAAGGGTAGTAAAGTGAGAGTTATTCGATTGAGGTCACATATAATAAGTGTTAGAGCTTATATCGAAAGTTTTAAACTTTGACTGTACACCTGCCAATCTTTCTACTATTATCATGTTGCTAACAAGTACATGTTAAAGGACCATAGTGTAAATTTTTAATGTTTCTGCTTAGACTCATAGGATAGCCCTTCAGATACAGTCCTTCCTGAACCTTCTCTTCTCCCTTCTACTCTTGGCTCATAGTTTCTTCAGCCAATGTTCTTAATATTCTGATTGTCCTTTACTTCAGTTTCCAGCTTATTAATGTATTTCCTAAATTATGACACTAAGAACTAAATATAATATACCAGGTGTCATCTATTCATGGCATAGTGCAGAGGGATGATTAGCTCCTTAGTTCTTTTCATTGTAACCCGAGAACTTTTATTCTTTTTTTCATGCTATACCATTATTTCTGACTTCTACTGAGATTTCACAAACTGCTATCTCTCCATGCAACCACATCTTGTATTTGTGAAGTTGATTTTTTTAACTCAAGTGCAATGTATTTAATTTCCTCCACTGACTTATATTTTATTCAATTGAATGTAAAACTGTAACCATTTAATATTTTTGGGTCCTTACTCATAGTGGGTTAACTAGATCATCTTTGTGCTATCTGAAAATTAGATAAACTTGCCTTCTATGCCTTTATCAAGTTAATCAACAGTCATTGATACAAGTGTTCTACAGTATGGGTTTTGTATTATATTATTATTTGGATTATTTCCAGTTCTAAATTGTTGATATATGTTATATTATCTACTGAGTAAAGCAAAGTTCCCTAGGATATCCTCTGAAAACCTACTATTAAGTTGGCATTGAATCAACGGAAACTATACTTTGAGTCCAGCTATTTAATTACTTCCATCTACTTGTATTTTTGACTAGCTCACATCTCTACATCTTTTCCATAAAAAACAGAAACTATGTGATACTTCACTGAATGATTTGCCAAAACAAAAGATTATCTAAGGATAAATAATATTCTCCTGACCTAATAGTTTAGCAATTTTATCTAACAAAGAAATAAGATAGGTCTACATGAGCTGATATAGATGAAGCAATGTTGGCTCATTTAATTCACTGCTTCCTTTTCTAGATGATCAGCAGCCATTTGTATGTATAGGTCTCAGTGAGAGGCACTGCGGCTATAGAGTGTTAAAATGATATATTCTCAACTCTCAGGAATATTCCTTACACTCTTGTAGGAGGATGACATGTATATTTAATTAAAATGTGAATTGAAAAAGGATTGTATTAAAGATAATAGCTTAATTTATATAACATTCATGGCTAAATAATTTTTCATATATTATTTCATTTGCTTCTCCAAACTGTTTTGTGAAGGAAAGCAGTGAGAATGATTTTATCCCCATTTCTCAGATGAGGAAACCAAGGCTCCAAGATGTTAAATATTTTTCTCAAGTTCATGCTAAATTGTAGGGTCTTCTGACTTAAATTCCAGTATTTTCCTTCTGCACCATAGCATTTCTCATTCATTACATCAGTTTTCATAAAATGCAATTTGATTTTAGTCTTCATATAGATAGTTGATGAACATCATTTAGGACACAATTTTTTTTGTATTTAATAAGCTTGTGTATTTGTTATTTGTTCACTTGTCCACAGAAGTAATTATATTACATTAAAGTTGATATAACAGTGAACTAGGTAGGGTCCATTGTTTTCAAAAAAAAATTTTCCTAGTCCTCCATAGTGGTTATGGCTCTGAACTAGAAATGAGAGAGAGAGAGAGAGAGACAGATAGGCAGACAGACAGAGAGACAGAGAGAGTAAAACAGAAAGACAGAAATAGAGACAGAAAGAAACAAAGAGGCAGAGACAGAGAGAAAGAGAATTGGTTATACACTCAACCTTGTTATCTTTGTATATGGATGCTTCATGATTTAAAAAAAATCAAAATTACAGTTTTTGAGACCCCTCTAGCAAAGTCTTCTAATACTGAATTATGATAAATGTGACTATCGGTTCCTAAAAACTGTGCCAATGTGATGAAAGGTCTGGTAGATTCTACTGATTTTGAAATTCTTCTAATATGAGCCTAATAATAAATAATAGTTAGGTTGTGTTTGTTGATTTGAGTTGAAAAGAAACTTTTAGAAATGGTGTCATCATGATGCCTGCCATTAAGTATGCCTTCCTTGGAATGGAGGGTTGGATTTCGCAGTAGAAGGCTTTATATAAGCAGTACTTAGTTTCAATCTTGGATAAACATCACAAGTCTCTTTTAAGGTGTTGCCCTCAAGACTCAGAAGAAAGCACAAAATAGTTCCTGGATGACTGTAAGCAAGTTCCTGGGCCATTCCTCACATTTTTAGCTCTTTCTGTCTCCATCATAGTTTTTTTTTTCATATTCAAAAGACTGGTCAATAAATAATATCCAATTATTTGTCTGTACATCATGACTCTTCTAATTTCAAACTAAAATTGCAAGTGTAGACTCAAGTCATCTGCCCCCTTATGCCTCATTCCATTACCTACATAATGGAAACCAACATTCCTAACCCTTATAATTTTCTCTGATTGGGATGGCGGCGTGGAGGCAGACAGCTGCTTGAGCTCCTCGTTTTCTCTCAGAACTTACTTCATGACAAGCCTCTGACTTAATGCTTGACCCAGAAAGAAATCCACAAATTATCACCAAGAGAAGACATCCTTGAAAGTCGCCAGAAAAGGTCTGTGTTTGTTCGGGGGAGGGTCAATCAGAATGGGCACAGACTGAGGGCAGACAGCCAGAGCAAGACAGGCAGCTCACACAGCTCAGACTGGAGGGGGAGGGGTGTGATCTCTGCAGTTTCTGCGAAAGGGCTTTTGCCCCAGTGTGGATGCTCCGTCTTGGCAGCAAGCCAGGAGCAGCAGAGAGGGTGTAAACACCGGAGGTGAAGATTAAAACCCCAGAAAGCCAGCGTCTCTCAGAGCCCGGCCACCCCCAATCCCCACCTGGACTGACTCGGTGCGTTCTCAGAGCCTCAGAGCTCAGACTCAGTACAGTCATTGCTGTTCTGTTAGTGGCTCTCTGCTGCCCTACCCCCAGTCTGTAGAGGAAGCCCATTAATACCATCCAACCCCATCCCCCACAAAACAGACCAATTGTTTCTCTTGTCAGTTTGTTTTCTTTGATTCCTACTCTGACAAAATGAACAAAAAATTCAAAAGGGCTCTAACCATTGACAGCTTCTGTATGGAGAGGGAGCAGACTTCAAATGCTGAGGAGACTAGGAACAGAATGTCCCCAGATGTATCCCCTGGGAGGGATATAAGCTGCTCCTCAATACAAAAGAACCTCATAGAGGAAATCAAAAAGGCTCTCACAAGAGAGCTGGAAGAGAAATGGGAAAAGGAAAGGGAAGCTTGGCAAGAGAGCCTGGAGAAGTCATCCCATGCATTCAAAGACAGAATGGATAAAGAAATCAAATCATTGAGAAACAAGATTAGTGAGCTGGAAAAGGTAAACAACTCCAAGGAAAACAGGATTAGAGAGCTGGAAAAAGAAATCAGCTCTCTAAAAAATAAAATGGATAAAATGGAAAAAAATTCCATAGAAGATAAAAACTCAATTGGACAATTACAAAGAGATATAAAAAAAGTGAGTGAAGAAAATACATCATTGAAAATTAGACTGGAACAAGTAGAAATGAATGACTCAAGGAGAAACCAAGAGGGAGTCAAGCAAAACCAGAGAAATGAAACAATTGAAAAGACTGTCAAGTACCTTACCAGAAAGACAACAGACCTGGAAAACAGATCCAGGAGAGACAATTTGAGAATAATCGGACTCCCTGAAAAATGGGAGGAAAAAAAGAGCTTGGACACCATTTTCGAGGAAATTATCAAAGAGAACTGCCCAGACATTTTGGAAACAGAGGGTAAAATAGACATTGAGAAAATTCATCGATCACCTACTGAAAGGGACCCTAAAATCAAAACGCCAAGAAATATAGTGGCCAAGTTCAAGAACCATCAGACAAAGGAAAAGATATTGGAAGCTGCTAGAAAAAAACAATTCAGATATGGAGGATCCACAATAAGGATAACACAGGATCTAGCAGCGTCCACATTAAAAGAACGCAGGGCCTGGAACATGATATTCCAAAAGGCTAAGGAACTTGGTATGCAGCCAAGAATAACTTACCCAGCAAGAATGAGCATCGTTTTCCAGGGAAGAAGATGGACATTTAACGAAATAAATGAATTCCATCTATTTTTGATGAAAAAACCAGACCTACATAAGAGGTTTGATCTTCAAATACAGAACTCAAGAGACTTCTAAAAAAGGTAAAAAGAAATCTTGAGAACTATACTTCTGTCAAAAAAATATGTAAAGAACATATGTACAATTTGTCTTAGAAAATAGAGGTGGAAAGGAGATTATATCATAAAAAAGTATAAAGTGGTGGTACTACATCTCATGAAGAGGCAAAGGTAACCTATTATATCTGAGAGAAAGAAAGGAGGGAGATGAACATAGCGTGTATCAATAGACATATTCGATTTATGGTGAAACTTCTTCCACTTCATTGAAAAGTGAAAGGGAAGGAGTAAGCTAAGGGGAAGGGAATACAGTAATTTCGAGGAAAAGAGGTAAAATAAGGGGAGGATCTTTAAGGTGGGGGAGGGATCCTAAAAAGGGAGGGCTGTGAAAAGCAAGTGGTGTTTACCAGTTTAATACTGGATAGGAGGGTAAAAGGGAAGGAAAGGGGAAAAGCATAAGCAGGGGTTAATAGGATGGCAAGCAATATAGAATTAGTCCTTCTAACCATAAATGTGAATGGGGCAAACTGCCTCATAAAGAGGAAGCAGTTAGCAGACTGGATTAAAAGTCAGAATCCTACTATATGTTGTTTACAGGAAACACACCTGAAACAGGATGAGACATTTAAACTAAAAGTAAAAGGGTGGAGCAGAATCTATTATGCTTCAGGCAAAACCAAAAAAGCAGGAGTAGCCATCCTCATCTCAGATCAAGCAAAAACAAAAATTGATCTAATTAAAAGAGATAAGGAAGGGCATTATATCCTGCTAAAGGGAAGCATCAATAGTGAAGCAGTATCAATATTAAACATGTATGCACCAAGTGGTGCAGCATCTAAATTCTTAAAAGAGAAATTAAGAGAGCTGCAAGAGGAAATAGATAGCAAAACTATAATAGCGGGAGATCTCAACCTTGCACTATCAGAATTAGATAAATCAAACCACAAAATAAATAAGAAAGAAGTCAAAGAGGTAAATAGAATACTAGAAAAGTTTGATATGATAGATCTTTGGCGAAAGCTAAATGGAGACAGAAAGGAATATACTTTCTTCTCAGCAGTTCATGGAACCTATACAAAAATTGATCATATACTAGGGCATAAAAACCTCAAAATCAAATGCAGTAAGGCAGAAATAGTAAATGCATCCTTTTCAGACCATAATGCAATCAAAATAACATTTAATAAAAAGCCAGGGGAAAATAGACCAAAAAATAATTGGAAACTAAATAATCTTATACTAAAGAATGATTGGGTAAAACAGCAAATCATAGACATAATTAATAACTTCACCCAAGAAAATGACAATAATGAGACATCATACCAAAATGTGTGGGATACAGCCAAAACAGTAATTAGGGGAAGTTTTATATCTCTACAGGCCTACCTGCATAAAATAGAGAAAGAGAGGGCCAACGAATTGGGTTTACAACTAAAATTGCTAGAAAAGGAACAAATTAAAAACCCCCAGACAAACACAAAACTTGAAATTCAAAAAATAAAAGGTGAGATTAATAAAATTGAAAGTAAAAAAACTATTGAATTAATTAATAAAACTAAGAGTTGGTTTTATGAAAAAACCAACAAAATAGACAAACCCTTAGTAAACCTGATTAAAAAAAGGAAAGAGAAAAAGCAAATTGATAGTCTTGAAAATGAAAAGGGTGAACTCACCACTAATGAAGAGGAAATTAGAACAATAGTTAGGAGCTACTTTGCTCAACTTTATGCCAATAAATTCGATAACTTAAATGAAATGGAAGAATACCTTCAAAAATATAGCTTGCCCAGATTAACAGAGGAAGAAGTAAGTAGTTTAAATAGTCCCATCTCAGAAAAAGAAATAGACCAAGCTATTAACCAACTTCCTAAGAAAAAATCCCCAGGACCAGATGGATTTATAGGTGAATTCTACCAAACATTTAAAGAACAACTAACTCCAATGCTATGTAAACTATTTGAAAAAATAGGGATTGAAGGAGTCCTACCAAATTCCTTCTATGACACAGACATGGTACTGATACCTAAACCAGGTAGATCGAAAACTGAGAAAGAAAACTATAGACCAATTCCCTTAATGAATATTGATGCTAAAATCTTAAATAAGATATTAGCAAATAGATTTCAGAAAATCATCCCCAGGATAATACACTATGACCAAGTGGGATTTATACCAGGAATGCAGGGCTGGTTTAATATTAGGAAAACTATTAGTATAATTGACCATATTAATAATCAAATTAATAAAAACCATATGATCATCTCAATAGATGCAGAAAAGGCATTTGATAAAATCCAACATCCATTCCTACTAAAAACGCTTGAGAGTATAGGAATAAATGGACTATTCCTTAAAATAATAAGGAGCATATATTTAAAACCTTCAGTAAACATCATATGTAATGGTGATAAACTAGAACCTTTCCCTGTAAGATCAGGAGTGAAACAAGGTTGCCCACTATCACCATTACTATTCAATATAGTACTAGAAACTCTAGCCTTGGCAATAAGAGCCGAGAAAGAGATCCAAGGAATTAGAGTAGGAAATGAAGAAATCAAATTGTCACTTTTCGCAGATGACATGATGGTATACTTAGAGAACCCCAAAGACTCTGCTAAAAAGCTATTAGAAATAATTCAGAATTTTAGCAAAGTCGCAGGATACAAAATAAATCCACATAAATCCTCAGGATTTTTCTACATTACCAACACAATCCAACAGCAAGAGATACAAAGAGAAATTCCATTCAAAATAACAATCGATAGTATCAAATATTTGGGAATATATCTACCAAAGGAGAGTCAGGAATTATATGAGCAAAATTACAAAACACTTGCCACAAAAATAAAGTCAGATTTAAATAATTGGAAAGACATTCAATGTTCTTGGATAGGCCGAGCGAATATAATAAAGATGACAATACTCCCCAAACTAATCTATTTATTTAGTACTATACCAATCAGACTCCCAAGAAACTATTTTAATGACCTAGAAAAAATAACAACAAAATTCATATGGAAGAATAAAAGGTCGAGAATTGCAAGGGAACTAATGAAAAAAAAAGTCAGAGGAAGGTGGTCTAAGTGTACCTGATTTAAAGCTATATTATAAAGCAACAGTCACCAAAACCATTTGGTATTGGCTAAGAAATAGACTAGTTGATCAGTGGCATAGGTTAGGTTAACAGGACAAGATAGTGAATAAAAATAGCAATCTAATCTTTGACAAACCCAAAGATCCCAAATTTTGGGATAAGAATTCATTATTTGACAAAAACTGCTGGGAAAACTGGAAATTAGTATGGCAGAAACTAGGCATGGACCCACATTTAACACCACATACTAAGATTAGATCAAAATGGGTCCAAGATTTAGGCATAAAGAACGAAATCATAAATAAATTGGAGGAACATGGGATGGTTTACCTCTCAGACTTGTGGAGGAGGAAGGAGTTTGTGTACAAGGGAGAACTAGAGACCATTATTGATCACAAAATAGAACATTTTGATTACACCAAATTAAAAAGTTTCTGCACAAACAAAACTAATGCAAACAAGATTAGAAGGGAAGTAACAAATTGGGAAAAAAATTTTACATTTAAAGGTTCTAATAAAGGACTCATCTCCAAAATATACAGAGAATTGACTTTAATTTATAAGAAATCAAGCCATTCTCCAATTGATAAATGGTCAAAGGATATGAACAGACAATTTTCAGATGATGAAATTAAAACTATTTCCACTCATATGAAAGAGTGTTCCAAATCACTATTGATCAGAGAAATGCAAATTAAGACAACTCTGAGGTATCATTACACACCTGTCAGATTGGCTAAGATGACAGGAACAAATAACGATGAATGTTGGAGGGGCTGTGGGAAAACTGGGACACTGATGCATTGTTGGTGGAGTTGTGAAAGAATCCAACCATTCTGGAGAGCAATCTGGAATTATGCCCAAAAAGTTATCAAAATGTGCATACCCTTTGACCCAGCCATACTACTACTGGGCTTATACCCCAAGGAACTACTAGAGAAGGGAAAGGGTCCTGTATGTGCCAAAATGTTTGTGGCAGCCCTTTTCATAGTGGCTAGAAGCTGGAAGATGAATGGATGTCCATCAATTGGAGAATGGTTGGGTAAACTATGGTATATGAATGTTATGGAATATTATTGTTCTATAAGAAATGACCAACAGGAGAAATACAGAGAGGCTTGGAGAGACTTACATCAACTGATGCTGAGTGAAACGAGCAGAACCAGAAGATCATTATACAATTCAACAATGATACTGTACGAGGATGTATGCTGATGGAAGTGGATTTCTTCAACATAGAGAAGAGCTAATCCAATTCCAATTGATTAATGATGGACAGAACCAGCTACATCCAGAAAAGGAACACTGGGAAATGAATGTAAACTGTTATTTTTACCTTCTGAATCCAATTCTTCCTGTGCAACAAAAAATTTGGTTCTACACACATATATTGTATCTAAATTATACTGTAATATATTTAACATATATAAGACTGCTTGCCATCTGGGGGAGGGGGTTGGGGGAGGAAGGGAAAAAATCTGAATAGAAGTAAGTGCAAGGGATAATGTTGTAAAAAATTACCCATGCATATGTACTGTCAAAAAATGTTATAATTATAAAATAAAATAAAAAATTAAAAAAAAATTTTTTTCTCTGATTGGTAGTCCTTTCTACCTGAAGTATTTGATTCACTAGTCTTTCTTGTGCAAATACTATATTTATTAGCCCACCAATTCAATTTACTAAAAGTTGCTTTTTAGTAATGTTCATATTTGCATTATAACATCTGTCAATTGATTGTAGTCATAAATTAAGTAAATAGCCTCCTGAGATCTCTGGAATCTAGTATGCAGGCAGAGACCCTTGCAGTTTTAGAATTGTAAGCAGCCTTAGATGCCCTTGAGTCCAACTGCTTTATTTTACAGATGAGAAAACTGAGACCAAAATAGTTAAGTGATTTTCTCAGGATTGCATAGCACCTAAATGTTTAATATGGGAATTCAAAGCCATGTCTCTGGAGTCCAAGTTCAGCATTCTAATATATATATATATATATATATATATATATATGTATATGTGTGTGTGTGTGTGTGTGTGTATGTGTGTGTGTGTGTGTTTGACAGTGTATTATAGCTACTTTGTTATGGGTAAATTGATCCAAAGCCACCATCTTTATATTACTAAGAGAAGTCTTAACAATCTTCTGGAGTTCATTATAGTCATTCTAGATGACTCTAATTCCATACTCACATGAGTATAAATAACCCATCTTGGTTATTTTGACTATTGAAAGGTATTAATCTATTGAAAAATTGGTTAATGTCCACTTTTAAAGACAAAATATAGAAAACAGGAATGGTTGATAAGATAGCATGGTGGATTCAAGTCATTATTTTGTTATTTCTATGACTTTGGGCAAATCACTTACCCTCAAAGTATCAGTCTATAAATATTTATTAAACATTACTGTGCTCTGCATACTATTCTAGTACCCTTATAGAGTAATAGATATATTTCTAGAAGGAATCATAGAATCATAGATTCAAAGCTATATACTATTTTAAAATCTACCTAATTCAGTCCCTTTATTTTAAAAATGAATAATTTGAAGCCCAGAGTGATTAAATGACTTTCCAAAAATTACATAAGTGGCAAAAATGAATTCAATATCCTCTCTTCTAATCCAGAACTCTCTCTATTTAACTATATTGTCTCCCTGGAGAAAATTTTCTGTGAAAGAAAAGGATTGGATTAGATTATATCTGAAATACTTTCAAGCTCTGTATCTCTGATTCCATGACGTGCTGTCTAGCTTACTATCTAGAATTATCTCACAGCTTGACAATTATCATCCCATTAGCTTGAATTCTGTTTTTTGCTTGAATGTTGCCTTCATAGAAAATTATAGTTAAATCTTATTAGAAAAACTTTTAGCCACATGCTATGTTTTGGTTAGATTGGGTCAAACCATATTCATAGTAAGAGGGCATCTCTCTCAAAGTTACCTAGAAAGCCCATCATTCTAGAATTATCCTTGCCTCCTGACACCAGTATCATAATGAGGTTCTAATGTAGGCTAAATTCCAAAATTTAAACCAACCAGCTTATGTGCCTTGTGTTATAAGGCCAGAACTGTGTTAACAGTTGGATAGAAAGTGCAGCTGCACTGAGCCCACAAGTACAAGAGCTTGTCCAGCTGGCTCGTCATCCCCAAACCAGCAGGCTTCTAGCTTATGAATCTGACTACATTTCCTAGAATCCTTCCTAAGGGATTTCCTGGGAACAGCCTGTGATTCTATGATTCATGGTCAACTCTTTGGGGATTGTGGTGATTTGTAGGAGCAAAAAGAAAAAAAAAGTCTTATATGTCATCCTTTATCCATTAAGTTATTCTTTCCTTAATAGAATTATATAGTTTCTCAGAACTGTAAGAGGCCATATAATATAGAACATAGAATGTTACAGTTTGATTGGACCTTTGGCTATGGACATAGAACTGGAAGGATGCTCAATGACTATGCCAAGGCTTCTTAATCATTTTTGTTTCATAGGCTACTTCGGAAATCTGATGGAGCTTTCGGACCTCTTTTCAGAATTATGTTTTTATAGAATTGCAAAGGAAATAAATATATGAAAATACAGTTATCAAGATATTTTAAAAGTCCTTATCCTTATAAGGACTCTGCTTTCTAATCCAAGCATTTCCTTTTACAGATGAGGATACTAATAGAAGAAAATTGACTTGCCCAACAAATGACAGCAAATGGTACTAGCACTCAGATTCCCTCTTTCTTAGTTCAGCATTTTTTCCTCCTAAAGAACTTTGGCTTCCCTTAAGAGTATGGTGCCAGAGAATATTCTTTGAAAACATTAACAGAGCAGCAAAATAGAAGACATAAATAAGGTCGTTCACAAAAGCTGTAATTTGTAAAGTGCTCCGTTGAGGATGATCAAACCCCTTGCTAGTATGTAAAACACAAAGAGAAGCTATTTGGTGTGATAACACCACTATTTCTCAGTTTGAGAGGCAAGTTGAGGCAGATTTTGTGTTACCAGAATTTTTATCACTTGGAAAACATTAACAAAAAATTCAATTAAAATAGACCCTATTATCAAATCTCTATGGTCAGTTTAAAGTGTCCACCATGTCATTTCCTGATCTTAATTTCATACTTACAAAAAAAAGGAAAATACCTCCAAAGCAAGATTCAAGACTTATCATTTTATGTTTGTTCTTTGAAAACCATCTTTAGAAACTTGGAATTATTGGTAGGGTTTTTTTTTTCCCCTTCTCGTCTTTTTCTCCACTTTCTCCACTCACCTTTCCCATTACCTGCTTCCCCTCTCAATTTCCTTTCCCTCTTCCTCTTCTTCTTCCCCTTTTCTTTCTCTTCTTCTCCACTTCCTTTCCTCACTATGCTCCTAAGCCTCCCTTCCATAATTACAATCTAGGATTAAGATATACCTTCAAAGTGGGCAGGTTTTCTCTGGACATCTATAAGAATGAGCCACAATGTTGAACTGAGGTAGGAAGTTAAATGAGGTAAAAAAAAAAACAAAACAAACAAACAAACAAACACAAAAAACACACCTGGTTTTTGCCACCCAAAGTAGTTTCCCTAAGACAAAACTAGTGTCTAAGAAAGTGCAAAAGAGTGGCATGAGGGCAGGACAAAGACTAGCTGGGGAGGAGATTAGAAGTATTAAAACTTGAAGTAGAAATAAAAAGAATATATAACTGAGAAATTTGAACCTGAAAGTTTTATCTAACAAGGCCTGAAAGCAAAATAAAATGAGTGCATTCATTTTTATTTTAAGGGTTTTGCCACTGAAAGATATTTTAACCTGCACTTGATTGAGGTTAAATGAAAGCTCAGAAAAAGAGGACTGGCTTTGTAGTTAAAAGTCTGGGGTAGAATCCTAGCTCTCCTATTTACTACATAAGTAACTCGCTCCACTCCTTAAAATTCACAGATAAACACACACACACAAACACATTCACATAGAAACAGACACACACAAACAGCCCTTTCTGGACTTTCTACTTCTTGCTCTTGTCTTGGGAATAGAAACCAAATCAACATTATCCTTCATTATGAGAAAAGAAATCATGGTGTTCTGCTGCTCTATAATTCTACTAACAATCCTTGGAACCAATTAAATTCAAATTCCTTCTTTTAGTTAGAATTCTGTTTTATATCTTGAATCCCCCTATGAAGATGTAAGGTGCTTGAGGGCAGGTACTTTCTCATTTGTCTTTTTCTTCTAGGACCTAGTATTCTGTCTGGTACATAGTCTGTCTTTAAGAAGTGAATGTTAACTGATCGATTTGGACAAATCCTTTCCTATGAGCCTTAGTTTCTTCATCTGTAAAATTCAGAAAGCAAACTATCAATCAACATTTATTAAGTATTTAATATGTGTCAGATTCTATGCTAAACTCAGAGGTGATGAAGATAAGTGAAACAAATAGTCTCTTCCTTCAATTAGATTACATTTTACAGCAGAGCTGTCAAATTCATGATCTGGAGGCTGCATGCAGCCTACATATAACATTCCCTGGTATAGCTTGAACCTGGTTAAAATGTAATTAGAAAATATCTAACAAAATAAATAAAAATACAATGCAACATAGTTAATATTACAATTTAAAACTAAATCAATATGCTGCCCATAGGGATTTTTATGTTGGTTTAAAGGTCTAGCTTCAATTTGAGTTTGACACTACTATTTTATAATAACAAATGAAGTGGTATGCAGAAATATATTTATATACTGGATATATAAAAATCAATACAAGTAGTTTCAGAGGGAGGGCATTAGCAACTGAGAGGAAGACTTCACATACAAAGTGGTCTAGAACTTCTTAAAAAACCAGGGATCCAAAAAGGCAGAAGAGAGGAAGGATTATATTTCAGGCATGGGAGGCAGATAATGAAATCCATGGAATGAGGTTTGTATGGAAGAACAAAGAGACCAGACTGACTATACCATAGAGTGTAAGGAGGACAGATGATGCTAATATATTCAATTTTATATCTATGACATTTTTACTTGCAACTTAGCCCTCAGTTGCCATCATGAAATCTTACTGAGCCATTCAAATTTCACAGAGGAAACAAATATCTATATTGCCTTGTTAAAGAGTCAGTCACTTGGGAATCTGGGTGGGGAGGTGATACTACCTGTCTAAGTGGGAGTCCAATTATGAAGCCCTTGATATTGCTTTAGGGAAATGAAATTAAAAGATCAGATTCAATCAATAGATTGAGGCAATTATAACATGAAGTCTGTGAATGAGTGAAAGAAGGACACAGTGAGAAGCTCTAAGTTCTAAAGCATACCTTAAAACTAATTTCCTTATATTCATATTTCCATTCACTATTGGAGCTCTTTTTCCTCTTCTGTAAAATAATTTCTAAGTATTTTCTTGCTCTAACTTTTTGTATTTTCTCTAAAAACTATGGAACTATGGAAAGTCCTGACTAGGATCATGGGATTAGAGATCTGGAAGATCACAAAGTTCATTTCATTTTATAGAGGAAGAGACAATTTTAAAGAAGCAAAGAGACTTGCCCAAATTTACAGTACAAAAATAAGAGAATTTGGATTTATAATCGAAATTACCATCCTTTCCCAAAATCAGTTCCCTTTCTGCTATAGAATCCTACCAAAGGCTTTTGAACTTTAAACCACAGGGATTTCAAGTAGGAGGGAAAAGTATTTTGAGAAAGAGGCTGAGATCATAATACATAGACTGCATCATAAATTGTCTGCATATCAGGCCAATTCTATTATCCAGATTTGTGGAATTTACATATTTGTTGCACAGAGACAGGTTTCTGATTAAAATGTTCAGACCAATCAGTTGGTTAATTAATCAATCAACAAATAAGCATTTTAAAAACCATATTGTGTTTTAATCACTGTACTAAAAGTTGGGGATTTAAAAAAAGACAAAAATTAATTAAACAAATAACCAGTTAGTCTCTGACCTCAAGGGGTTAAATATTATCAACTAAACACTTTATTCTAGACATGGATAACTGAGATAAAGCACAATGGAAATAAGAAGACTTATTGCTTCTGGACCCTATGGCTTTCTAAATGCAGTCTAATATTTCATTTGTCTTTTTTCTGCCTTTTCATACTTTTAATTCAAGATGAATTTATATGTTCATTTCTTCCCCTGATAATTTTGCATTCTGTGCCACTCATGTGGGACCTTTGATTTGAGCCTTCCATACTGAATGGGTTGAGTCGATTTCTGAGATCTGGCAGAACATTTTTGATCATTTGCCCAAAGTTGTCATTATGAGCTACATATGGCATGCCAACAATCTGATTTTATGATCAATTACCATCAGGATAAATTGCTAATATAAATGTCATTAGAAAAATGAGAAAAAATATTTCATGATAGCTATTTCTATTCTTTACCTTTTTGCTCACTCCTATCCCAATTTTGGCATTACTCACTGAAGAAATCTGAGGTGTGGAAGTCCAACTTACTCTTAAAATACATACCTCATTTTGGTTGCCTTCCATTTTTGCTTCAAAAGTGATAGAAAATGTCTATCTTGAATCACCACAGTTCAAGTAAAAAGTAGCTGGGTGCTTCAAGAATTGAAAGTCAGCAATATAAGATGATAGGTAGAAAAAAAGATAATGAGCTTAAATGCATTAATAAACATTAGTTAATAGGAACATAGTGCTTAAAAGAAAGGGTTCTTAGACTGTAAAGTTGTTTACTTTTTTAATAAATATTTGATAATTATATTTTAATGTGATTTTTAAATGAAAAATTCATATAATTAGTCATTTTGATTGTTTGGTCATTCAGTTGTGTCCAACTCTTCATGACCCCATGGACTATAGCACCCCAGACTCTTCATCCTCAGCTAGAATTAATTAAATGGCTACTATAATCTAGATGCTGTGCTAAACATTGGGGATAAAAATAAAATTCCTTGCTCTCATGATGCTCATAATCTAAAGAGGGGAAAAACATGAAAACACCTATTTACAAATAAGATTTATATGTGCTAAATTGGAGGTAATTGCAGAGGGAAGGCACTAAAATTAAGGAGGCCTGAACAAAGTTTCTTGCAGAAAATGATACTTTAGCTGAAACTTGAAGGAAGTTAGAGAAACTAAGATGTGTAGATAGGGGAAAAGAAAGTTCTACATTTGAAAGACAGCCAGTGAAAATGGTGGGAAAGATGCTTTGCATGGGTTACAGGGGAAAAATGGCAGAAACTGATCCCATATAAAATATTCCTTTGGTTCCAGAGAAACTCCTGAAGAAGAGGAAAACTTAGCAAGTACTCAAACCACTTAGGCTAAATTGCCACTTTTGGAAAAGAGGAAGCATAAGAAAGGAAGCCAGCTCAAATTCAGGCAGCTGGACTCATTTGTCCATAAATCCCATTGGATAATCCATAGTGTAGATCATGTGCCTGGATTTGCAGTCTGGGAATTATGTTCTGAGGGATGCCCATCTTCTGAACTTTGTGGTTCATATGTAGAGAATTAATGGAGTGAGTAACCAGGTGACAAAGATAATTGAGGAACATCATCTGAAGAAAATTTATAGTGCCACCCTTTTAAAAATTATCCCAATTTTCTCAAAGAAAGTGATAATTATAGAGTCTTATATGGCTCAGGGATATCCTAACCTGAAATGTGTGTGTAAGCTAAGTATAAAATAAAGACAAGTAAGGATAAATAAGAGAGTCTTCTTAATGGATTAAATACTCTGATTTAGGAGCATCTAAGATAGTTATCATTTGTCTAAAAGATTTCATCTATAAAATCTGCTCAATGAAGAAACATTTTTTTCAAGTCTTGAGGTTCCTGTGCTTTGCCCCTGTCCATGATCTGCCATGCTACCAAGAATAGAGTGAGTTTTCTAAAACAATTGGGCAAACTTGGCTATTGAGGTGAAAACATTAATCAACTCACTAGGCCCAATATCTCAGAAGATTTATCTTTTATGAATTTATACTCAGTTTCTTCAAAGAAGACTTCTTTTCTATTGGAACTTTCTCTGGGAACTAATGAGATAGGAAGAAAAGAGTATCACCTTCAAGAAATTTTTTCACCCTCTATATTTTTCTCAAAGAAGAAGCCATATTGGTTTATCTAGTCAGTTTCATCTTGGATTAAAGTCTCTATGACCAGTGAAAAAAAGTGGCTAAACTTCATATTACAGGACCAGAAACTAGATTAATCCAAGACCACTTTTGTTCATGGTAGCCTTCCATTCCTATAACAATCAATTGTTGCTGATATGTGGTTCTCAATGCTAAGAGTTGACTGTTTTAAAATAAACTTTGTCACTCTGCTCTCCATTTGTAACAAGACAATGGGACTTGATATGGGGTTTGATATGACTTTCAAGTATAATCATCTCTGAGGGAAAAAGAAAAATATGAGAAAAAAGAATTAAAAATAATAAAGAAAGAGCTTAGAGATAGACCAAGTGGTTGGTTAAAAAATAGCAATAAGATCAATGTCACTAGATTGCAGAGGACATAAAAAGGAGTAAGGTATACGAGAATTGGAAGTATAGGAAGCTAATAAAGGGCTTTAAATACAAAATAAACAATTTGATATTTTATCCTAGAGGTAAGAGGAAGCTACTCAAGTTTGTTGAATGGAAGGGTGATAAAGCCAAATCTGAGGAAGATCAGTTTAACACCTGAGTTTAAGAAGAACTAAAACAGAGAGAGAGACTTATGGAAGGCAGATGAACCAAGAGTTTATTGCAATAGCTTTGACATGTAGTGATGCACATGTACACTAGGGTAGAGGTCAGAGGAGAGAATAAGTTCTATGAGAGATATTATGAAAGTAGAAAAAATAATATTTGGTAACTGACTGAATATGGAGGTAGAGGGAATGAGAGTGAAAGATGACATCTAGGTCATAAGCTGAGGTGACTAGGAGGACTAGGATGATAGTGGTAGCCAGGACAATAATAAAGAAGTTAGGAAGAAGGGAGAGTTGGAGGTGAAAGATATATATTTTATTTTATGCATTTCAAAACATTCTGATAAGGGGTCCATAGTCTCATTTACAATAACAAAAGAGTCTTTGACACACAAAAGATGGTTAGGTGTAAGGGCCCTTTAAATGGGCGGCCACAGTGCATCGGGAGATTGAGGCCCAGAAGTAATTTCTGTGGATATTAGGACTGCCCTTGGGCGGGATCCTGGCCATATTGAGATAGTTTCGTAATGGGTGACTCTCTCGCTGATTGGCTGTGTGTGTGACCTCACAGGCCCTATGTAAGCCCACTGCAGGCAGCAACCGCCCTCTTTAACCTCGTGCTCTTGACCCTGGCTCCCTAGCCTGGGTGGCCAAGACAAGATGGGTAGCCAAAAGAGGTAAGGGTTTTGGTAGTGAACACATGGGTCTTCTGACCAGGTGTTCACCAGGGAACCAACAAGTCAGGGCATCAGTTAGGGCATTATGTGAGTAGGTATAATAAAGGCTTTTAAGATTACATGTGGTTGTTCTTGAGTGCGCTACCGGTTACTAAGCTATAGATTCAAGAGATTGTGGCCAGAGACCTTAGAAGGCCTCAGAGGAGGCGAGCCGGGTAGAGCTCACACTGCAAAGGACAGTGGTCAAAGGTGCTCTGGTGGGTCTAGGACAGAATAGTAATTATAACTGCCAAGAGAGCACATTACAGTTAGGAACTGTTGTGTCCTGCTTTCTAGAGCCCCCACACCAGGGTGATTAAAATATACCTTCCTAGTGAAGAAGTGATGAGGCGGGACTCCTGAGGAGGGTGGAAAAATGGAATCTGTTTATTTCAAGGACTTTCCTCTTTTCATAATGTAACAAAAACAACATTGAGCATGTGGGACCACATAAACAACTTGCTGTTGTACATAGTTTGCCACCTGGTATGACCTGGAACCACACAGGCAAGTTGTAATATTATACAAGCAAGCAGTAACATAGCAAACAAAATGAATAAACAAAATATAAAGATTTCCATGAGTCCCAGAAAGAAGGTGTAAAAATATAATTATCAATTTACAACCACACATACACCTCCTTCAGCAGCCAAGAAATAGTACAAAAGCAATCTATTGTCCATCACTTTATGTGTCAGGGAATCCAATGATTCCTGCAGGTTTTGAAGTCCTGCAACAGTCTCATTGATAATTATTTCTGATGTTCATGACTACACAAAGAGTTAACTTCCAGGCTTTAGTGGTGGACACAGTCAGCAATGAAACCATCCAATGTTACTTAGGTTTTCTTTGTTTCAAGGGTCTTCTCTGTCTCTCTGTCTGATGGACAAGTCATATATGGCTTATTGGTACCCATCTGATTCCTTCTCCATCTGTAGAGATACAAACCCAATCCTCTCCCCCAATCAGTTAACCTATCTGGCTCCTCCAATTCACCACTTTTTGAATCTCTCCAAATCCCCTGGCAATTATCTAAAGATAGTGGAGCTACTTGCACTGGGCACTGCCCTTCCTGTGTTTTATGAAATCTGTCTGCTGCAACCAGTGCATCTCCATCAAAAAGTTTTCAATGCATAAAGTTAAATTTAGAAGTTCTCTAGGGTTATCTGTGGCTCCCCCTCTCTTTTATTTTTGGAGGAGCATCCTGATCCTGGATTCTATTGTTGGGAGTCAAAATCTGGATAAATATCACCAAATTGTATTTCAGGAGTGTGTATCAGTAGGCTTGAATTTTTTCATTGATTAAGGAACACTGTTCCACCCACACTGGTATATTAATTTTCCATTGAACAGGAACAGGTGAGAGTGCAGACAGGCCTTCTACAGCAGTCCTGCTTAAAAAGCAGAAATACTTAATTGTTTCCTAACTGTTGTAAGATGTCTCTTCCCCATAGATTGATGGGGATACTTTTTTAATGCTAAAAAAGGAGCAAAATCCCCTGCTCTATCCCCAAACCTCCACCCCAAAGGAGCAGCACCAAGTTCAGCTGCTATTGATCCTTCTATGCCAGACATATAGGTGTTTGCCATAATCTTTGGCCAATGAAAACAGTAAAATGCTAAAAAAAAATCTTCCTTAGCTCTGCTCAAGTGTTGTACTCTCCAGGGCTACGGGCACCAACTCTCTGCTTGCTTTTCTCCTCATATTTCCTTGTCTGCCCAAGTTAAAATCTTTCCTAGTTTTAAAACTTGTGGGATTCCTTAAAACCAATTTTACTTGATTGTAATCAGTTAGTCATTCTCCCACTACCTTCCACATCTCTGGCTTCAAAATATCTTCCTTAGAGAGCCAAGGAGGGGTGCAATCCAGAGCATCTGAGAACTCAATGATCTGCTTCCAAGTTACCAATTTGCTTCTCTACTAACCTAATTAAGCCTGCTTCATACTTCCCTTGGAGTAGGGGAGGCTCATTTCTTAGTATTTTCCTCATTTTGATTGAAAAAAGAAAGTGACTAGACTAACCCTTACTGATCTTTCCCACTTGCCTATTTCTATACTTAACCTCCTGTGTCACGGGAACTTCTCCACTGAACTTAGCTGATCCCATCAGTCAAGATGATTTGTATAGAATCTCACCTAGATCCCCACGTTTGGGCACCAAATATTGAGTTTTGCTTTCTAGAGCCCCCAAGTTGGGGTGATTAAAATATATCTTCCTAGTGGAGAAGTGATGAGGCAGGACTCCTGAGGATGGTGGGAAAATGGAGTCCAATTATTTCAAGGACTTTCCCCTCTATGTAATGTAACAAAAACAACATTGTGCACGTGCAACTACATAAACAACCTGCTATATACTTTTTCACCTGGTATCATTCTGCTTCAATCTCAACACAGGTTGTCACCACCCCCTGACTTCTCAGGAAGGCTAAGAACCCTTAGGGGAGATGGGGAGCCAAACTAGACATTGTTAGCAGGTTCCCTCTGAGCTGAAAGGTCTTATACCCCACCCAGAGTTTCCTCACTGCCTGTGACCCTCTACAAAAAACCCTTGGATTAGAGCAAAGGAAGATAGAAAATTCTCTGTCTTCTGCTTAGGTTCAACAGTTAGGATCAGTTCTGGGCACCACATTTTAATGAGGATATTGACATGAAGGGAATTGAGGTCACTATTTGAAGAAACTTGAATTTTTAACGCAAAGAAAATATAATATCTATATTCAAGTATTTGCCATGTGGATAGAAATTAGAATTATTCTCTTGGGCACTACAGAAAAATATATGTTTTCTACCATCCTGAAGCAATGGGTGGTAAGAGTAAAAAGGCAAAATTTGGCTTAATTACCCAAAGATCTCAACAAACTAGTATGTTGATCATGAATCTGATAAGATATTAAATAGGGATAACTGTAACAGCTTACATTTGAGTCCAAAAAGTCTTCCTAAGATGGAGGAAGTATGACTAGATGGCATTTTTTTTTTAATTTGGGGGGAGGAGTTTAGTGAACCACTGTGCTAAGTATCTAACCTATCTGACTAAAAAGCTAACACAATCTTGGGCTGCATTAAAAGCACTCTTTTGGAGAGATGATAGATAGGTGATAGACTCATTGCTTTTTGCCCCAATCCGATCCTATATACAGTAGCTATTTATAGTAGAATCATACTTAGTTCAGGACACTGTATTGTAGGAAGGACTTTTATTGATCGGAGATGACATTCAGGAAGAGAACAGGAATTTTGATAGACTCCAAAATCATGCCACATAAGCATTAACAGAAGGGCAATGCTTAACTTGGAGGAGAGATGATATCATGGAGAAAAAATAAGTGCATTTAAGTAGTTGAAAACCTTTCTCCCTCACCCCAAACTTTATTTAAAAGAGAGATACCGATATGATCTATCTGATTAGCGGGTACTAATGAGCCAGATCACTAGAAAAGGTATTTCCTAATTGTTTCTATTTTTTTCTTTATTGTTGTTCAATCGTGTTGACTCTTCATGAATCTATTTGGGTTTTTCCTCGGCAAAGATACTAGTTGTTTGTCCTTTTTTTTCTCTAGCTTTTTTTTTTTTTTTTTTTTTTTACAGATGAAGAAACCAAGAAAATGTTAAGAGACTTGTTCAGGGTCACACAGTTACACCACTATTTTCATCACACCACCTAGCTGTTCTAAAGCTATTAAAAAAGAAATGTTGGTTCAAAACAAATAGTTACCTTATCCAAATTCCTTTGGAAATAGGAAGTGATGTGCTATCTTGGAATGTCAGAGATGGAAGAAAGCTTAGAGGCCTGCTGATCTAATCTCTTCATTTTATACAGAGGGCACTTGAGACTATCTGTCCAAAGTCATAGAGCCAATTAAAAAGAAAGCTGACACTAGAACAAATAAGTACTTTCCCCATTAAACCAGGAAGGCCTTTTAAATGGTTGAAAAAAAGATGTGATCTTGAGAAATTAATTTAAGCTCTCTGGTCTCAGTTTCTTTATCTCTAACAATAATTTCTTTCCCTCATATGGCTGTCCTTAAAATAGGTGAAAGTTTTTGGAAACTACAAAATGCTCTATTTAAAGGACAGCTATTAATTCATCATTGTTATTATTGCCATTATTTTCAACTGTTTATTCTAATTTGATGGTAATTATATTTTATTGTATCACTGCTTTTTGGAAACTGGTCTTTCTGATTGACAACTGTCTCTTACTCAGAATACCTAAATCTATTGCCCCTAACAGAGGTTAACCAAAAGTTCTGGACTTCTTAAATTTGTTTTTCACTCATGAGCCGTTTTCACCCAAGAAATTTTTACATAATCCCAAGGTATATAGACATATAAAATAAGTATAGAAATCAAATATTTACTTATAAAAATCATATTTTTGTGACCCTTACATTCAGTTTTATGACCTCATATGAGAGTATGACCACAGTTTATGAAGTTCTGTGTAGTTCATATAAATACAGAATTTACAAAGTTACTAGTACTTTTTATAAATAGTTGATCTTCCTGAGTCTGAACTTGTGAGCTTCAGTTCTTGGAAAGCCTAGACCCGAGGAGAACAAATAAAACTAAAACTTTCTATTTTGTTGGAATAGTATCTATAGTAAAATGTCAAAGAGAGAAGCCATTGAATATATGTATATGATAAAAGATGGAAATATATGTCAAATTTGTGATAATCATCATAAGTCAGTCATTTGAACTGTCAAATTTTTTTGAGTTGATATATAGACTTGGTCTCTGGTATAATCAAAAGTTGGAATTCTAGATTTTTTTAATTGTGTCACCAAGCTCTGGTCATTTAGATCCCACTGTAACCTGAGATTCTATCTTATCTTCCTCATACAGCATAGAACATCAGACCTGGAAAAACCTTAGCATGGAAAATTTTAAAGCTAGACAGTCTCTTTAGAAATTATTTAGCCAATTTGACTCATTTTGGAGATACATAGTCATACTTGAATATCTGACTGGAAGACTTTTGTCTACTTTGTAATATCCTGCAGGTCCATTTTGCTACATTTCATATCCAGTGTATTATTAAGAACCTTGCTCTTGACTCCCTTTTCCAAAAATCCTTTCTCTATTTCTCCACAGGTTGCTTGTGCCATTTTCAGTGGTGATTCTTTAATGAAATGGATACTATAAACCTGTAACAGAAGATATTTTAGATATTCACCACGTAATTAACAAAGATTTGTATTTCAACTATCTCAAGCCTATTTTGCTCCTGGAATTCAGTGATTTCAGGATTGATTTAATTGCATTGTGATTTTTTTTGAAGCATGGCATGAAAAATTCCACCCTAAAAGGTCAACACTTTTTTCTTCTTTTATTTTTGTGTTTTATCACTTCAGAAAATATCCCAATATAACTCCATAAATTATATGTCACAGCAGGATAATTTCAGTCTCACAAATGATAAAACTGTTTTGTAAAAAGAGCCAGGATGTTACCAGATTGTTCTCAAGAGGCCTAAAGGTTAGAAAGCCCTTCTTCCAGAATCAATTTAGGACACAGAGGGAATCCAAGGTATGGTTGAGTTGACCCATGATGAGGCTAGCAATTTTTAGCCATTGATGGCAGCCAGGGAAACCAAAGAAGTGTAGAAGAATAAGTGAGCCATGTGGGCTACCATCTGCCATCCACCTCTTCCACACCAACTTCGCATATTATCTGGAGCTTAAATGTAAACCGATAACTGTGACATATGGATTTAGGTCCTTTGAACCACTGTTCACTGAGCAGAGGAGTGTGGGTGCCTAATACACTGTATTGTACCTCTTCCTATCTACAAGAGTGACCAGGCAACTAATTTGTAGCTTTATCTGTTTTCCTTCACACAGTAAATACTATTGAACTTGAGACAACAAAAAACATTGATAAATCCCTGTCTGCCCTAGGTCAGATCCTTGAGCAGAAAGCCTGGCATTTTTAAAAAGGATCCTTTTGCTTCCCCCCTCTAATTTTGACGTCTAAAGGAAAGAAAGTGTTTCCTCCCCTATAAGCCTTTAGTTCTGGGGCTTTTATATCTGAGGATTGGCTGAGGGTGGAAATTGCTGGTGAGATAATCACAGCTTTACTCAGGTGGGAAAACTGGAGACTCAGTTAACCCCATGGATGCTGGAGGGAGGAGGAAAAAGAGCAAAGAGAACCTTTTTTAATAACTTTATGGTGGGAGAGCTGGAACAGAGTGACTAGGGAGGAAGGCATAAAGAAAAGCTAATTTTATTCAGTCCCTGAGGACGAAAGGGTAAGACTAACATGAGGAAAATGAATAAAATGTTAAAAGCAAATATGGTTAACAATACAGACCTAGAATATATGTATTAAAGTTTTCAAGTCAGAATCACTGGATAATTTTGAGTTTTGTTCAACATATATCAAATACTTTGTGTCTTATTATAAAATAGTAGATCTTTATGTAATATCAAGGCTATCATATCTAATGTATCAAAGGCATGCATTGTGAGCCCTATTGGTTCCTTTCTATTGCTCCATAATTTTAGAAGTTTCATAATTAATGATTGTTTCTTTTATGATCTTGGAGGAGGGCTACATTAACATTTTCATATTTCAGTGATGGAAATGAACATAAAAATCTAGCTATTGAAAATACAATAATATTTGTTGATTTTTTAATTTAAGAAAATAGGGAAGAGTACCTTGTCTTTGTTTAGGAGTTTGCTATGCTATTTATAAAACTGTTGTTTCCATCTTTATATTACTACCTATATAGAATACTGGTACTGGTTTACTAGTACTCTTGAGAGAAGAACAAATGATAAATGTTTTCTATGAGCCTGTGTTTCATATCAAGCAGTAGGCCTAGAACAGGAACCCTGGCTTTTCAAAAGAGCCCTGCAGACCTCAAACCCTAATGATAATGTGAATATATTTGGGTGAATTAATTGTTGTTGTTTGTCTTTTGCTCTCGAAAAGGACCATGACTTCAGGGAGGTGATGCTATAATATACAAGTGAATTAGATTTAAGTGAGAAGTGAATGAATATACTTTATGTATCAGAAGTCAATGTATATCTTATAATCATAGAATTATAACAGGAAAGTGAAAAGAATAATGATTGGATTCAGGTGATTCAGATCATTTTTGCCTAGTCCTATCCCTCATTTCACTTTCTCCATTTCTGTAGAATAGATAGGGACACCAACTGCAAATTTGGTAAGAGACAAGTCACTTAACTCAGTTCCCTCTTCTGTAAAATTAAGATAATGTCTGTGATCCCTCACAGGTTTATGCCAAAAGTCAAAAGAGGTAATGGAAATAAAAAACTAAAATCTTTGCAAATCTTAAAGTGCTTTATAAATGTTGGCTATTGTTATTAATCAAAATAAATGTCATTGTTAAGAGTAGGTAGATGCAGTATTTATTAAGTGAATATTAGTATAAATAATAAATAGATTACATTTGATCTTTCTATCACTATAGGTATGGCAAGGTTTGATGGTGATAAAGACTATTTTTGGAAACATATTGTAAAGATATGAATTTTTCTATTTGGTTCTGTTTTTGAAAAAAGAATCTCATGAATATGAATATTCACCTAACAGAATGATTAGATGTTTTTAATGATTTTCTGATTTTTCTGCCAATTTATTTCTTCTCTCTGGCTGACAAGTCTGGTCGTTGTTACTTATCCTTAAAGAAGACTTAATGGCTGATGTCTCAGCTTCTGTGTGACCTGTTGTTCTAAGAAGCTGCAGCATGCACAGTGACCACACCCCTGTAAAACTTTCTCTGCAGATGGGCTAAACCAGTTTGAAGGTAACTGACAGGCCTCAGGCCCTTCTGGGACTTAGAAGGATGTCTAATTCAAGCACCTGAAGACTTCCTCTAATGGAAAGAGCAAATGAGAACAATTTGAGTAGTCTGGTACCATTAGGTAAAGTAAAATGAAGTACTAATAAAAAGAACAATGAGCTGAGAATCAGAAAGCCAGCATGCTGGACTCTAACTGATATTTTTATAATAAAGTTTGCTAAGTACTTTACATACATAAAATTATTTCTTTAGTCCTCAGTTTTCTCATCTGTGTAATGGGGATAATTGTCTCTAACTAGCCTCTGGATAGAATTGTGAAACTCAAAAAAAAGTATGTGGAAGAATACTTTATAGAGTAAAAAACTACACTTTAAATGATCATTGTCATGATAGCTGTTCTCTATTTTCTTAGTCTATCTTCCTATTCTTCTTTTCCTAATATTTTTCATTTTTTTCCTACTTCCTCTTATTTTTCCTCCTTTTCATGTGATATAGTAAAAGGAATATGGGATGGATTTAGGATCTGAACCTCTGGGTCAAATCCTTGCTCCACTATTTGTTCTCTTAATAACTTTAGGCAAGTCAATTCTCAGGGGTTCTGTGTTCTTATAAGAAAAATGAAATGATTGGTCTAAATATTCTCTAAACTCTCTTCCAGGTATAAATCCTCTCATCCTCCTCTTCCTGTGTTCTCCAAACATTAGGGAAAAGGTCAAATGTGATCTCTTGAAATAGCTGATATTCTCTTTTAGGCCCCTGTTTCATACTCTCCCTAAAGATTCTCTTTCTCCCTTAGCTTATGGTTGGGGGGGCATGCCCCTGGCACTCTGGGGGTTAAAAGCAGTATGCCTTTAAGTAGGCCAGCTGCTTCGGCATCGGATCTTGAAATCTGATAAATGAAAAATGGGCATGGTATCAAATTTAATCACATTTGTATTCAGATGTTGTTGAGAGCAGACACTGATTTATGAACTAGCAACAGACACCAGATTTCCTGCCTCCTTTATATACATATGAATGGATGGACGGATGGATAGATAAACAGACAGTGAAATCATGTTGCAAATTACATGGCACCAGACCCGTTTATAACAGAGATCTCATCAAACTGATATTAAAAATACTACAGATAGAATTTTTCAGAGCAGCAGCTCCCTAGGATCTTCTCATCTTGCAATCTGGGGCTTCCTTCAAAAGAATTCTCTCTTTTGATTTGCTCCATGTTAGCTCTATAGCTTTGTAATCTCTGCTTAGCGAGAGCATTCAAAATGGGCAGGGATGAATGGCTTGTTGTAATTTGTTTGGTATCTTATATCAAGCTATCATGAAATTCCACTCCATGTTCACATTGTGACACACATATGTGTATGCACATGCATGCACATATACTTCCTCTGAAATATAAATAGCATAGTTTTATAAATTTGTGTCTTGATGAAGAAGGTTAAATCTTCTGAATTGTTTGTGTAGAGGTAGGGAGAATGTGAGACAGTTCCAAGTGAATTAGTAATGAGGCAGATAAGCAGCCAGACATCAAATACACACAGAAAGATGAAGGAGGAAGGTCTACTCTCTAATCCCTTTTACAGTCTTTATCGTGTGTGTGTGTGTGTGTGTGTGTGTGTGTGTGTGTGTGCATGTTTATAGTATATATATTATATATAAGGGCTAGAAGAGAAAATAGAGATTATCTAGTCAGACCCTCTTATTTTATAGATAGCTAAACAGAATCCAGCAAGGGGAAATACATTGGCTAAAGTCACATATCTGGTTTGGGAAAGCATTACAAATAGGAACCAGTTCTCTTGACTCCCAAACCACTGGGCTTTTCGATACATTATATTATCTTTGGGACATAACACAGTGCTTCCATTGAAAGGCAGTGTTTCTTGGTGAATTCAGAGCTGGAACCAGTAATGGCAAGACCTCAGTTCAAGTCTGTCCTCTGATACATATTGGCAAAAGGATCTTGGACAAATCGTTTAACTTTTCACTGGGTTAGGCCAGAGAGGTCAAATTCACAAATCTGCCTCAGTATGGTAGAATAAAATTAAAATACAATTGGGAAAAGTTTAACAAAATAAATAAAAATACAATACAATATAATAATGTTAATTTAAGATTCTCTCAGTCGATATCTGGACCATAGGGATTCTGTTTCTATTTAAATTCCTAGACTATTGGTCTAGGAAATTCTCTAATATTATAAATTTCAGGGAAAGTGCTTACCTAGATTGGGAGAGGGACTTTCCACATCTGGAATTTTCCTATATCAATGAAATCATTGATCCAGGTTCAGTTTCTACTTCTATACTACATTCTTCACTTTTTTGGGGGGGCTATATTGTTTTTTCTGTATCTTGTCTTTCTGAATAGATTGTAAATTCTTTGAGAACAAGGGCCATAGCTTACATTTCTGCATTCCCTTTAGAACCAAATATGTATAACACATGAAAATCAGACCTTAGAACTTTCTTCTCTAATCTCTAAAATAGTCTTTCCTCCTCACAGAGATTATTTTAACAAATCCAAAGCCTGAAATGCCCTTTCTAATTGCCTCCATCCTAACCTCATTCTTTCCTTTATTAAATGCTAAGGAGAACATAGGAGGCAGAGAGAATTATGAAAATTGCCTCAAGCATTTTTTGTGTCATTTACTCATTTATTATTTAGTTAGTACTTCTGAGACAGTGAGTAACTTAGTTCTGGCCTTTACCACCTTTTTACTGAGTCTTGAAATGGTTTTCAAATTTGTATCCCAGCCCCAAGGGTCTTACCCTTCCAGTCCATTCTACACATTGCTGCCAAATTGATTTTCCTTCTGTATAAATTTGATCATGTCACTTTCTTAAATGAACTCCAATGACTCCCTGTTGCTTCTATAATTAACTATAAATTCCTTTGTTTAGCTTTTAAAGTCTTTCACAACCTGGTCCCAACTTATCTCCCCGGTTTCATTACACAATATTCTCCAATTTACACTTTTCATTCTAGTCAAACTGGCCTTCTCTTTGTTCCTCACTCAAAGCATTCTATTTTCTGTCTTCATGCTTTTTCATTGGCAGTCCTTCAGGCCTGCCTGTAATACATTCCCACCTTATTCCCACATCATAGTATTTTTCCCTCCTTTAAGAAGAAGCTCAAGCAGCATGTAGGAACATGATTTCCTTATCTTCCAGAGTACCTTTCCCCCCAGACTCTCTTATATTTAACTACTTTGCATTGATTTCTATTTATTCTCTCTGTGTGTCTCTGTTTCTCTGTCTCTATATCTTTCTTCCCCACTGTCTCTTACCCCTTTACACACACACACACACATTTTGTATACACACACATTTTGTACATACATTCATATTCATGTATATACATATGTATGTCTCTCTCTCTCTGTATATATATATATATATATATATATATATATATATATATATATATATATATATATATATATATATATATATATATATATATATACATATTCCCACTCAAATGTAAGCTTGTTGGGAGTCAGTATTGTATCAATCTTTTTTTTTTTTTTTTTTTTTTTTTTTTTTTTTTTTGCATTCCCATGAGTATGTTGATTGCTTTATTGATCATTGCCCCTAAATAGATTACTGGGTCTTTAAAGAAAGAGTAATATGATTTTTTGGTAGACATTTCAATTCCTATCACTACATTGTGGGTGATCAATTCTTATTTTAAACTGAATATTTTAATCAATAATCAAATATTTATTAAGCATCTACTTGTATGCAAGGTTCTTTTTATTTATCAGGTAGGGATACAAATAAAATGACTGAAATAATCCTTACACTCAAGAAACTTACATTCTAATTCCAAGAAATTGAGTAAACATATAATTGTATACAGAATAAATTTAAAGAGAATAAACATAAACTAGTTCAATAGAAGGCAGTAAGAGAAAAAGCATAACAGCACATGAGAGAATTTGGAAAGGCTTCAAGTAGAAGGTAATGCTTGAGTTGTATCTTGCAGGAAGAAGATGATTTCATGAAGTATAAGTGAGAAGGGAATACATTCCATCTTGGTGGAAAACTGGAAAAGCTCACAAATAAATTCTGCCATTTCATTTTGGAATGTATAATTTTTTCTTTTCAAACAAGGGCAAATATTTTTTTTTACCCCAGGAAAAGAAGGACTATGTCCAAGCAGTAGTATAAATTAGAGATCAAGCCTTATTGAAGAACTAGAATTTCTCAGTAAAAGTAAACTTTCAAAGAAAGAGGTGAAAGTCTGAAATCTAGAAACTGAAGTAATTTTTAATCTAGGCATATTTACTCTAAAATATGGAATTATATAGATGATTGTCTAAACAAATTTGCCTCCCCAAGCTTTGCTCTAGCATGGTGGCATCATTCTTCATCCCAATTTTTCTTGGATAGTTCCCCGTTGTCAATTAGTGAACACACTGTATCTTCACCTAACCCAATCTCAATTTATGGGGGTATAGACTCAGATACAGAGTGATTTACTTAGAAATTTCTGGAGTGTAGTATTAAAAACAACCAAATAAGAATACAGGATCCTGGCTTCTAATTTGACACCTGCCACAATCTAGCTACATTACCTTGGGTAACTCACCCAACTCTCTAGGTTAATAAAATAAATAAGTTAGACTAGATGATTTTTCAATTAATATTTAACTTTGACATCTCAGAAGTCTAAAATTCTAAGATTTTATTTTGATTTCATTGTGAAAAAAAAAAACTCCCTAAATACTAATACAAATCAACACTCCTCTGCAATTTATAGTATTAGAAAGTTGTATAGGAAGTGATAGGAACTTGACTATGGTCATATAAGCAAGAACAAGTTTGGAGACAGATTTGAACCTATGCCAAAAGTGAATTTTGGTCTTAGTAGCTACTTTCCTATGAATCAGCCTCCTTGGTAAAAAGGCTGTTTTTAGATTACTATTACTTCTTGCTTTAGATTTAACCAGGTCCTGGAGTTAAGTCTTAAGTGTAATTACATTACTTGGGTTTAGAAAGAGAGAGGAAGGTACCTGTATATTTCAAAATAAAGTTAAACATATAATCAAAGAACCTAGATTTTTAGAACAATGGAGAATTTTAAGTAGGAGAATGATCCTTCCTTGTTTGAATGGCAGATAATATAATCGAAAGAACACTGGAATTATTTCACTCAATTTGTGTTGGAATTTCAGCTGTGCCCATTAAATGTGTTGTTGGCTATCATGTCCCTCTCTGGGTTCTAATTTCCTCATATATAAAATGAGGAAGTTAAACTAGAATGCCTATAACATCAAACATCTGATTAGGAGTTTTCAGGGCTTGCCTCATGACCTAATCTGAAACATGGGAATGGAGGAGGTTCTCCAATCTGAAAAGTTCAGGAACTCACTATTGTCATCACTTTGGAGCTTTTATCTTGAGACATGCTATTCCCACTAAAATTTATATAATCATGACTAGCAGCCACATAATATCATTACAGATCTTCCACTCTACTATAATGACATTCAAATTATTGGGAAATGGAGTTAATTTCTGGCTGAATTTGGGAATTGGATGGTCAGGTAGCCATGAGAGTATCATCAAGACTGGCAATATAGGGGCTTGGTAATGTTCAGGAAATGAAGGTAACCTTTATATCAACTAAACTTCCAAGAGACAGTATATGTTGACTGCAAGGCATTCCTCTGGCATCTTTAGGACAGGATACACAAATCATCACTACCCTCAGAAGAAGAATCCACTCTGGATCAATTCATTGAAAGGCTGAGATAGAATTTTGGATCTATAGGTTATACATAATATCCAGGTGGAACAATAGAATGTCAGAGCTCAAAGGGACCTTAGATATATAGCTTGATTCTTATTTTATAGAGGGGAAGCTGAAGACAAGAGTAGTGAAGTCCATGGTCATACAAATAATCAGTAGTAAAGCTAAGATTAATCAGTTATCTATTACTCCCCTTCAGGTCCCACTATCAAGTAACTCTCCAGATTTTCTCTATCTTACTAAAGAAGCATTCCAGTTCTGAATTTTTGTGACCTGAAATATAGCCTAGCTCTAATTGTTTGATTCCTCCTAGAACTTCAATTTTTAAAGTCAGTTAAGTTTTCATTTCTCTCCAGACTTCACTCCTGACTGTCTGGACTTTCTCTGCCTTATATCCTTCTGGATACCTTCTCTCTCACCTCCCCCTTTTAGTTTCCTTTTATTAATTATTTCTTCCCCATTAGAATGTAGTCTTCTTGATGACTGGGCTTATCTTTTCTCCTGTACTTTATAATACAGTGTTAAACACAGTTTCTGGCATGTAGTAAGAATTTAATGAATATTTGTTGATTTAATCTGATGCGATTCAGAAACTTGAACAGAAATCAGGAGAATTTGAAAAAAGGAGGGTTGGAAGAAGTGACAAAAGTACAAGGTTTTAAAAAGTGCACAAAATCCCAACATATATTTATTTATTTATAAAATTTATGTATATATACTTCTAGAATAACATATGCATTATAAAATCACACAAAATAAACATTTTACAGTATGAGATAAACAGGAAATAAATTATTCTATATTTTTACTAATTTTTTTTCATTTTCCTAAAATAGCAAACTAATATCTTAAAGAGCACAATATACAGAATAGAATATATAGAGAGAATATGTCACATCACTTGTAGAAGGTTCTGTGTGTGCATGGGCACAGTGTTATTGTTTTGAAGGCAACAGGGATTGTGACTTGCCCAGGATAGATTTTAATTCAGATCCCCAGGGTTGATGCTCTATTCACTATGCTATCTCGCTGCTCCTTATCTTATAAAGAATAAGTTCATGCTACTAATTTATTATTCAGTAATTTAAAAAATAATTTTAGATAGTCAAAAAGATGAATTTGTTCCTTCCTCCCTACTTCCTTTTCTCTCTTCCTCTCTCTGTCTCTGTCTCTCTTTTTCTGTCTCTGTCTCTCTGTCTCTGTCTCTCTTTTTCTGTCTCTGTCTCTGTTTCTCTCTCTCTCTGTTTCTCTCTCTCTCTCTCTCTCTCCCTCTCTCTCTCTTCTCCTTTTCCCTCTCCCTTTCTCCCTTCCTCCCTTCCTCTCTCTTTCTCTCTCTCTTTTCTTTTTTTCCTTCCTTCCTTCTTTCCTTCTTTCCTAAGAGGAAATTCGCTCTGCCATGTAGTTCAGCACTTTTCCCTCAAGTTTTTTTTTTTTTTTTTTTTTTTTTTTTTTTTTTTTTTTTTTGTCTTAGAGAGTTGCTATGCTTCTTCAAAGTTACTGATTTCCCTGGTTCCACAGCTGGTATGTATTAAAGATGGGACTAAACCCAAGTGACTCCACCTCCCTCAACAAATACTTTCTATTTGGTATTTAACCTGCCAGGTATCAGTGGTCCATTAAATCATATCTTTACCTGATTAAGATATCTAGGACAAAATGGGATGTAATTGTTTACCCCAGGTTGTATAGAGGAATGCTTAGTTTTAATATTTTAGTATTTTAAATCTCTCTGTTATCTCTTTCATGTGAGCATCTCTCCAATGCTGCAGATTGAGTCACTTCCAAATCTATTCATTCTGTATGGCTCTTGTCTATTTATTTCCCATAAATCCTCTGTGTGAGAGGCATTCTACCCACCATTGTCAGGGGAGAGTGCTTCCTTTTGATCTCTTGATATTTTCTTAGTCCCAGTGCAAGACATGGCCTCTCAATCTATTATCTTTTGCTCTCCTCTCATAACTAACTGACTTTCTTTTACCATCATGTATATCTCTTTGATATCATATATGCCAGTTCAAGTGCACAGACAATCTTTGGTAACATGGTCTAGCCTATTATATTCATTGTATCCAACTTCATTGGTTGGCAACCCATTAAAGAAAACTGCCTTTTGGCATAAGCCAAACATGCTTAATGAAGACTAAGAAAGATTGAGGGGTACTGATGATGATAGCTTTTATTTCCTCTACATGATTTTGGACAGGAGATTGGTGGGAGTGGGGGCAAAGTCTGAAGAATAGCAAATTGGCAGTGAGAATCAAAAATGAAGTGGGCAGGTTTTTTTTTAATTATTAGTTTGAACTGAGCGTTTTTTTAATCTAGAAGATCATACCAGAGAAGAGCACACAGAAAGAGAAAAAAAAAAGACTACCAAATGCCATGCTCACCTCAGAGAAAACACAAAATTCTGTGAAGATCCCTGAAAAGGAAATCTGGAAATCTGGGTTCTAGGCCTGCATCCAAAACTAATTAATCCTATTACCTAGGTTAAGTCACTTTATTAGTTTTGCATATCCTAATAAAATAAGTTATTTCAAATATCCTTTCCAGATCTAAAGTGATTTTGATTATTGATGAGAAAAGATTGAAAATAAATAAGGGAATGTTTGATCATTCAGAAAGTAACCTTTGTAGTAACTGAAATAGCATGTATTGAAAATTTGCAGGCTTAACTAAATATACTTGTAAGAGCTAGGTACATGTCTCGACCTTCCCAGGAAAAAGAAAGACATGTCTGTGAAAATGCAGGGTTCATAATACAGAGATCACCAGTTCTATCTGTCCCATGAGGATTTCTTTTGTTGGAGTTCAATGGATAATACAAATCCTAGATGAGATGAGAAGGGGGAAGGGAATCCACCCACCAGATTTGAAATTCAGATTGAAGCATCTTATTTTTTAAAGGCTTTGTAAGCAGCTCAAATGTATAAAGTTGCAGCATTTATTCAGTTGGACTGGAGTGCCTTTGAAAAGGAGCCAGTTTCTTTCCTCTGTGTGACCTGGCCTCTGTTTGAATGGGAGCCAGGTGGCCCATAGCTCTCTGTCAAAGCCAAGGGAGGCTGGGGACTTGGGAGCAGCACTGAGATTGGGAATGACACATTTTCCTTAAACAATGCATTTAGCATATCTCAGTCTCCTAAAAAAGCTGGCTATTCTAGGAGTGGAATTGCTCTTTTCAATGCTTCATTTTAGCAAAGGCCCAGAGAAGGGTAAAAATGAGAAGGGAAAAATGAGGAAGCTAATCTATAATTTCATCAGTCGTGCATTTTACCTGGTAGTCAATTGTCTTGAGCAGCAGCCAGATGCAGTGCAGGGCTCCAGGGAAACTTCAGTGACCCTTAGACCTAGTGAGGCTGCTAAGAGGGCAACTGATAAAACCCCATATAATATAAACCATGTGTCATGTGGGTCTCATAGACTGCTTTCCTCTAACAGATGACTGAGTTCACCCTTGAGGGTTTCTCTTTCCAAATAACATGTATGGCTGGTTTTGTTCCTATTCCATGTCTGGGATCTGGAAATACCTAATTTTAACTCCTTTCCAGCTCTACTCTAGAAGTACACTAAAAGCTAACAAAGTATGGAACATGGAACAATTTAGTGGACAAAATAAAAATGGCAGAAAGGACTCACATCTAAGTCACTCTCTCTCCACCACATACCTAAATGATTGTTCCAATTCTAAGTGCTGGATTTAACTAACTCTTCCTCTTCCCCTTTTCCCCACCCTCCAATGCAGTGAAAAAAAAAAACTTGGAGTTATTAGGGAGTCACACCTTCAGTGAACTCAGAAGTCACTATAGACAAATAGAGCATCACCCTTTGGCTGAAATTTCCCTTTCTCAATCTAGCCTTCCTCATTCTATGCATTTTAACTTATTTTTTTCCTTGGATTTCAGTTTCCTCTTCCCTGGAATTCAAGTCAGGAGGCCTTGATTTTGGTCCTGACTATGCTATTTATTATCTGTGTGACCTCAGATGAGTGATTTAATCTCTCTGGCAGTCATTTTTTTTTCCATCTCTGAGATGGAAAAATTAGTACTATTCCTACACCCCTCACAGGACTTTGTGAGGATCAAATGAAATAATATACATAAGCCACTCTAGAAACTATGAGGAAGGATCATTGGTCATTATCTGATTATTAAGCAAGATATTTCTGGATTGAAAAATTCTCAAACCAAATCCACACTTAAACATAGCAACAAAGTCCTAGAATTATTTTTTCAAATTTTGCATTATCTTTAAGATTCAACATCTGTGGATAGTAACTGTTTTGACTTCTGATGTATAGAAAGACTCTAGCTGGGTTTTGAAAGACTCTGGTTTAGGCATTTATCAAATGACTATAGAAGGACCAATTTGTTTTTTTGCTAGAAACTGGCTGAGATTTAGCTCCTTTGCAATCCACCAATTACATGATATACAATTCTGAACAATCTTTATGATAGATCTTATAATAGGTATTGAAAATAGCCTTTAGCACTCAGCACACAGTTGTCTACATATAGATATTTCTCAATATTTATTGAATTAAATTGAATTATCCATTCTCTTCTCCTCTCTCATCCATTATCTATATTACACTAAAGTTTTTTTTTTGTTTGTTTTGTTTTGTTTTATTTTTTTCATCATGACTTTTTTTCTCAGGGGCCTTCTTTTTTTACTGGCTTCCCACTGAATGCAGGAAAAATTATAAAGTTCAGACTCTGTCATTCAAGACCATGCCCTATTTGCTCTACCTACCTTCCCAATTTAATTTCTTACTTCTTTCTCTTCCATAGCTTGAATATTATAGACATACTTGACTACTAGCTATTTTGTAATGTTATCCTGTTGTCTTTCAAATTTGTCTAAATTCATTTACTTCCCTATGAGTGGGGCATCAATCTGCATCAAAAATTTCCCCTTCCTTAAGCTCCTGGTTCATTTACTACCCTCTTCAATATTTAGATGATTTCTATGGTCTTCCCCTTTTCTCCTTCCCCTTTAAAAATAGAAATGATCTTGTTGACCCTGTCTCAAGCTTCTGAATAAATTCTTGGCCCCTGATAAAATTTTATCATTTTTCTAAATTGGATTATAGTTATTTGTATATTGATATCAATTTTTCTAAATGATTATGAGTTCTTTGAAATCAGAAACTCTTTTTACCTTAATGTCCTCAGCTTTTAGCATAGGACTATGTAAGTAGTAGACTCTTGAGTGTTTCTTTCCTTTTTTTCTGAGACAATTGAGGCTAAGTGACTTTCCTGGGGTCACACAGCTAGGAAGTAATAAGTGTTTAAGACCAGATTTGAACTCAGGTCCTCCTGATTCTGGAGGTATTCTATTCACTGTGCCATCTAGCTGCTCTCCTTATGTGTTTCTTGAATGAATGGAAAAGATGAAATTCAGTGGCGAGAATATGGTAGATCATCAAGTACAGTTTAATTCAACAAAATTCTATTAAGCACATACTCTATGAAGGGGTTTTTTGCAAATCTTAGAGTTCTATATAATAATAGCTGTTTTTTTGTGAATTATTATGAGTGATATTAACTAATCAGTGCATTCAGAAACTACAATTATAACACTATCTTAGGTGTTGGAAAGAGATATAAAGTCCAAATAACAAAGTCTCTTCTTCAGTGACATCACAATCTAGTCGAATAACAAAAAACCCACAAAGAAAACTGTCATACAATAATATAAGTTGATTTTTGGAAGTACTTCTTTGGGTACTTTTAAATTTTATATCTCATGACTTTAAGATGAAATCTTAAAATCCTTTTCTATTATATAGCAATTCAGACAAATTCTAATTTCATTCAACTTCATTAGACTTCATGTCTTGACTTGTGGGGTTAAGGGTGAAAGAAGATTGAACATAGCAAAAGGGATTTGAAAATTGACAAGCTAGAGTACATCTAAAGGAGGGCAAGCAGGATGCTAAGGGGACTGTAAATCATGCAATATGAGGATTAGTTGAAGAGATTAGGGATTTTTAGCCTGGACAATAAAGATTAGGAAGAGGAAGGTATGATATGATAGTAACCTCCAAGTCTCCAAAAGCATGTCATGGGAATGAATTACATTTGTTCTCCTTGTTCTCAGTGGACAGAACTTAGAACATTGATAAGAATAGGAAGTTTTATTGTGTATGTGTGTGTATGTGTTTGTGTGTATGTGTGAGTGTGTGTGTGTGATCTCTTTGGCAATCTGGTAAGACTTGTTCTCAGAATATTGTCTTTAAATATATAAAATCAAAAGGATAGGGTTAAAAAAGTAATCAATTATATTGAAATAGAGCTTTTATAATATTTTTTAAAAATTAAGTTTATGTAGCTGTGTTACTTGGGAAGATATAAAGAATCCATTTTCCAGACTATTTTATACATTGGAGAAAAATCTCCTTTGTATTTAGATCTCTCCAAAATCTGCCACAAGATGCACAACTGTTTCAGAGGTCTTCAAATAGAAGCTTTTGAATATATTATTGCTTTAGCTCTATGTTTATCAATTTGTTCATTTGTATAAAGGCAAACCATGATACATGAACCATTTGGAATAGATCTATTATGAAGGAAGCGCTTTTAAAATATAAAAACTTAGCAAAATGTTATTATTCTCATACTTCTCATATATTTGATGGAGTTGAACTCAAAATAGTCTCAAGATTCATTAGTAGAAACTATTTTGAAGGTTGATAAAGTAATTTTGGTAATTAAATAAAATAACAGGATATATATTCATCTATTTAGTCACTAAAAACATCTTAAGGATAACTTTAGCCTCTTATAGAATTCATTTTGCCCTCACATGGTTTTGATATTTTTTGAGGTATTTTCATATTAAGAGCTTTTCATTATATCAAAGTTGGAGGATATTCATATTTTGTAAAGTAATATCTCTTAAAATATGCTTATTAAGTTTTTTATAAGGTTTGTTAAGTGGTGCAGTGGATAGAGTGCCAGGTCTGGAGTCAGGAAGACCTGAGTTCAAATTTGGCCTCAGACACTTATTAGCTGTTGATCCTGGGCAAGTCACTTCCCCGGTTATCCTCAGTTTTCTTATCTCTAAAACAAATTATAGAAGAAAATACCAAATTACTCTGGTTTCTTTGCCCCAAAAATGGAATCATGAAGAGTAAAACAAGATTGAACAACGACAAAAATTTTTCATGCTTCGGTGCTATATCTAGTTAAAAGTAAACAGCAGCTTTGCTGTTTTTTTTCTTTAATTTAAGATTATTTGGAAGTATGTGTTGTTATTTATAATTTTGTTATGTATTTAGGTAAGATAGTACCGTACTTTTGTAAATTTTGGATATTTGCTTGTGTCTTTATAGATCCTATTTTTTTTCAACTTGCAATGATTTGTTGTAAATTTTCGATTTTTTCTTTACAAAATATACATCAAGAGATGACAGAAGAGGAAGAAATACAAGCCACCCCCCCACAATATTCCATAGTAATCTAGAAAATATATCAGATTAAATCTTGACCAATATATAAGAATATACAAGGAAAAAACCCATAGTGAATCCTTTATGTTGTTTTTATTTTGCACGTGTTGGCATAATAAAATAGATATAGAGGTATTTGGACAGTGGTGACAAGATGTAAACTGGGGGCTATCAAAAAAAGCTTTCTGATATAGTGTGTTTTGTGTGTGTGTGTGTGTGTGTGTGTGTGTGTGTGTGTGTGTGTGTGTGGGTGTGTGTGTGGGTGTGTGTGGGTGTGTAGACAGAAAGAACATTTGCAATTATATGTGTCAAATGAAAATAGAAACTCTACTAATTACCTTCAAAAAGACTCTACAAAATAAAAACTCTCAGGAATAGTATAGCTAAAATCTAGAGCCCACATCAAAGAAAATAAATTGAAAGCAACCAGAAAGAAAGAATTTAAGTTCTGGGAAACTGCAATCAGATCCACCCCAAAATCAGCAGCTACTAGTGTGAAGAAGAATAAGATATAAGATATTCCAAAAGTCAAAATATAAAGTTTTGCCTTGCAAACAGAATAGGATGAAGGAAGACATGTAGTTAACTAGCATAAATGATAGTTTAAATAGGATTTTACTTATAAAGTGGAAGAAGATAACAGAATGGAATCCAACATCACATTGTTTACAAAAATATATCTGAAGCATAAAGACTATCACAAAATTAAAATGAGGGGCTTGAGGAAAATTTCATCTGCCTCATCTGAAAAAAAAGACAAGAATAACAATCATGATCTCAGAGAAAGAGAGAGCAAAATTAAACTTGATTAAAAGTTCTCAAGAAAAAAAGTATATTTTGGTAAAGTCCCATAAACAACGAATTTTTATCAATACTAAACATATATGCATTAAATATCATAGCATTTAAAATGAGTTACAGGGAGAAAATGATAGTAAAACTATAATAATGGGAGACTTTATGTCGCCCTTTCAGACATATATAAATTCAATACAAAAATAAACAAAAAAAAAGAAGTTGAAGTCGGAAAACTTTTTAGAAAAGTCAAATATTATAATCCTCTGCTAACTATTCAATGGAAATTGGAAGTATTGCATTTATTTTTTACAATGTGCATGATACATTTACAAAAACAATATAGTAACTGACTAAGGAAATTAAAAGCCAACAAAAATGCAAAGTAATAGAATTGTTTACATGTTATAGAGACCACAATCCAATAAAAATATATACAATTAAGGACCACTGAAGGAATAATTAATAATTCAAAACTAAACAACATGATATTAAAGAATAGATGGGCCAAGTACAAATAACCTCAAATAGTAAGATAAATAAATATAATTATAATCACGAAACAATATACTAAAATTTTTGTGATACAGCCATAGGAAAGAATGGATATCTCCAAATAACTCCATTAAAAGGAGAAGAAAAATCAGGAAATTGCTAATTCAGCAAGAAAATACAAAAACAAATTAAAAACTACAATTAAACACTAAAATAGAAACCCTAAAATCAAATAAGAGATTAAAAATTGACAGCAAATTTAATGCATTAACAAATAAAATGAGAGAGTTTTTAAAAAATGAAGTAGATAATATATTAAATTATTTGATGAGAGAGGAAGAAAGGATCAGACAGGCAGATAGACACCGAGAGAGAGACAGAGAGAAAAACACACACAGAAAAAAACCAAATCACCACTACCAAAAATTTTTTAAAAGGGAATTAATAAATGAAAAAAGTAATAAAGGCTATAGTTAGAAAATATTTCCCAATTGCATGCCAATACAAGTGAATTTAAATAATAGATTAACAGATTAAGAAATATAATATCTAAATAATTCACTCTCATAAAAATAATTGAATAAATCCCTAATGAGTTCCCAAAGAAAAAAGAACCAGGATCAGATGTATTTGAAAATAAATTCTAAAAATATCTAAAGAGGAATCATACAATGTTTAAGTAAGCTATTTGAAATAAATAAAAAAGAATCCTACTAAATTCTGTTCACAGTCTAAATAAGATTTTGGTAACTTAATCAGAGAGAGTCAAAACAGAGAAAGAAAAATAGAGATTCATATCCTTGATGAATATTGATGCAAATAAAATATTAATAAGAAGGCCATATCAACATATCATAAAGATTATACACTATAAATAATTTGAAGCTATACCAAAAATTCAGAGTTGGTTTAATGTTAGAAAAACTAATAATATGCCATATTGATAACAATGAAATTATGATTATATTTAAGAGAAAAAATCCCTTCTGACAAAGCACCCATCTTTATTAAAATCATTAGAAGATGGGTGGAGCCAAGATGGCAGAGTGAAAATAGGGGCTTGCCTATGCTCTTTCCCAAATCCCTCCAAATAACTTTAAATCATTTTAAGGACATCAGAACCCACAAAAATACAGTATGAAACAATTTTCCAATTGAGGACAACTTAGAAGTTCAGCAGGAAAGACTTGTCACAATAGGATTAGAGAGGAACACAGCCCAGGCTAGCAAACCAGGCCTTTGGAACCACTAAATCAGGCGTAGTAGCAGCAGCAGGGGAGACTGCTGGAAGTTTCAGCCCACAGATAGTAAGGGGGTTGGACATCTGGCCAGAAGGAAGTCTCTTTGGAAGCATAAAGGCAAAACTCTATTGCTTTGCCCATACTCAGCTCTCTGCCTCACAATACTAGTATGAGGAGTATTAGAGTAGCCTTCTGTGGAGCAGGGATTTTTCTCACAGTTTCAGGGAACAAAGGAATGCCCTTGGTTACTCGCAGAGCACACGCTAGGAGAGTACTAAGCACATTTCTCCTTGGAAAATACTATCTTGGAAGAATTGAAATCTTATAGGTCTGGGGCTAGAGCTAAGATGACAGCTCTCCCAGTTTCCCTCAAAAAGCACATGAAACCAAACCTTTGTACAGAATTTGATGGAATGAGATATTCTTCAGCTCAAGATAGATTGGAAAATGTTCAAGAAAAGTCAGTCTCCCTGGGGGAAAACCATGTTAAACCTAGCTAAACAGATTCTGTGAAAACTGATGAGAAGGTCTTAATCACAGCAATTGAGACCCTAGGTTCTGGCTTAGTAGAGGAGCAAATCAGTGGGGCAGCCTCCAGCCCTAGTTCAAAAATCAACAGGTTGTTTTTTTTTTGTTTTGTTGTTTTGCCTGAACAAAGCAGGCAAAGCTACTCCCTGCAAACACAAAGGGCCTCTGTGCTCAAAGCCAAGGTGCAGAGCTGCATAGGAAGCTTGGGCTAGCACCCCCACCCCCAATTATGCCAGTTGCAGAGCTCAACCATAAAAGTAAAAAAAAAAAAAAAAAAAAAAGAAAAAAAGAAAATGAGTAAGAAACAGAAAAAAATGATCATAGAAAGTTACTAAGGTGACAAGGGAATACCAAAACACCAACTCAGACAAAGACACAACATTCACAGAGGAAATCTCTAATGAGTGACATCAACTGGTCACAAGCACAAAGAGGCTTCTTAGAAGTGTTTATTAAAAAAAAACTTCAAAAGGCAAATAAGAGAAGTAGAAGAAAAAATGAGAAAATAAATGAGTTATACAAGAGAGACTCAACAGTTTGGGAAAAGAAGGCAATTCCTTAAAAAATGCAATTGACTAAATGCTAAAAAAAAAATCCACTGAAGAAACACCAACTTCAAAAGTATAATTAAGCAAATGGAAAAAGAGATATAAAGCTAACTGAAAAATATCACACATTAAAAACTAGAACACAACAAATGGAAGCTAATGGCTATATACAACATAAAGAATGAATCAAACTAAAAAGAATGAAAAAATGGAAGAAAAATGTGAAAAAACTCATTAGAAAAACATAGCTGACCAGGAAATGGATCCAGAATAGACAATTTTAAAAATATGTCTACCTGAAGGTAATGACAAAAAAAGAGTCTAGATAGAATTCTTCAAGAGATCATCAAGAAAAAAAAAAAGCCCTGATATTCTAGAAACAGAGGGGAAAATAGTCATTGAAAGAATCCATTGATCATCTTCTGAAAGAGATCCCACCAGATAAATCCCAAAGAATAATTGTTGCAAAACTCCAAAATTACAATCTCAAGGAAAAAATACTTCAATTTGTCAGACAAATATCAAGGAGCAACAGTGAGGATTACTCAGGATCCTGCAACTTCTACAATAGAAGATTAGAGGTCCTGGAATAACTTATTTTAGAAGGCAAATGGGTTACAAGGACTGAGCATCATCTTTCAGGGGAGGGCATTGATCTTCAATGCAGTAAGAGATTTTCAATCATTTCTACTGAAAGGAAAAAAAAAACAGAACTAAATAGAAAATTTAATCTTCAAACACATGACTCAAGAGAATCATAGAAAGGCAAACGGGAGAAAATATATGTATTATTTAAAGATTAAACTATTTACATCCCTAGATGGGAAAATAATATCTGTACCTCTTGAGAACTGTAACTGACATTGGGATAGACGAAAAGGGAGCATTACACAGACTGAATTGTAAATGAATTCTGATGTGATGATAAGAAAGAAAGAATCTTTAAAGGATGGGAAAAGGTCTGTACTGGAAAAATAGGAAAGGAAAAGTATTATGGGACAATTAGTTCATGCCAAGAGGCTCAAAAGACCTATTAAAATGGAGGGAAAAAAGAGAGGGGGATGAGCATTGTCTGAAACTTGATGTAATAAGTTTTAGTTTTAAGAGGGAATAACTTAATCATTCAGTTGGGCATAGAAATTTATTTCATTCTATAAAGAGTAGGAGGAGAAAGAGGAAAAGAAAAGGGAGGGACAGGATAGAAGCAAGAGTACAAACACTAGGAAAACACATAAAAAGGGGGAAAGGATTGATAGTAGTGGGTGAAGGGGGTGAAAAAAAACACTACTAAGAGAAGGGGGAAGAAGTAATAGGAGATAAGGTAGTGGGTAAGTGAGTAAAAAAACCATAGCACTAAGAACAGGGTAGAAAGAAAGAACAAAAGTATATACAGGGGAGCAAATAAGATGGAGGGAAATACAAAGCTGGTGATCATAACTATTAATGTGAATGGGATGAACTTTCCCATAACATGGAAGCAAATAATAGAGTGGATTAAAAAACAGAATCCTACAATATGTTGTTTACAAGAAATACATTTGACACAAAGAAATACATAACAAAGTAAAGGTGAAAGTCTAGAAAATAATTTATGTTTCAGTGGAAGTAAAATAAAAAAGCAGGGGTAGCAATTCTGATCTCAGATAAAGCAAAAGTAAAAACATCATATTAAAAGAGATAAGAAGTGAAAGTACATCTTGATAGAGGGTAGATAGAGTAAATAATGAAGTATAAATGATACTAAATGTGTATTCCCCAAGTGGTAGAGCAGGCAAATTTCTAGAGTAAATTTTAAGCCATTTACAGGAATAAATAGACAGAAAAATTGGTCTAGAGAGGGATTTCAACTTTCCCTTGTCAGAATCAGGCAAATCTAATAATAATCACAAAATAATCAAGAAAGAATCTAGGGAAGTTAGTAGGATCCTTGAAAATCTAGATGTGATAGACTTCTGGAGAAAATGGAATAGAGACAGAAAGGAATATACCTTTTTCTCAGCAGTACATGGCACTTGCACAAAAATTGACATGTATTAGGGCATAAAAACTTCACACTAAAATGCAAAAAAGCAGAAATAGTAAATGGTTTCTTATCAGACCACAATACAATAAAAATTATATTCAATAAAGGGCCAGGGAAAGATAAACTAAAATTCAATTGGAAATTAAATAAACAAATTCTAAAGAATGAGTAAGTTAAACAACAAATCACAGAACCAATCCATACTTTGATCCAAGAAAATGACAATAATGAAACAATATAATAAAATCTATGGGATGCACTCAAAGTAACTCTTAGGAAAAATTTTATATCTCTAAATAACTAAATGTATAAAATACAGAAAGAAGGGATTGATGAATTAGGCATGCAACTAAAAAAAGCAAGAAAAAAGAACAAATAAAAAAACCCAAATTAAATAGCAAATTAGAAATTCTGAAACTCAAAGGAGAGATTAATAAAATAGAAGCTAAGAAAACAATTGAACTGGCAAATAAAACTAAGAGTAGGTTTTATGAAAAAAACAACAAAATAGAAAAATCTTTGGTTAATTTGATCAGAAAAAAAGAAGAAAAACAAATCACCAACATCAAAAATGAACAAAGTGAACTTACCACCAATGAAAAAGAAATTAAAGCAATAATTAGGAACTATTTTGTTCAACTGTATAGCAACAGATCTGACAATTTAACTGAAATGGATGAATATTTACAAAAATATAAATTATCCAGATTAACAGAAAAGGAAATAAATTACTTAAATAGTTCCATTTAGAAAAATAAATTGAACAAGTCATTAATGAACTCCCTAAGAAAAAAATCTCCAGAGCCAAATAGATTCACAAATGCATTCTATAATATATTTAAAGAACAATTAATTCCAATACTATGTAAACTATTTTCAAAAACAAGTAAAGAAGGAGTACTGCCAAATTCCTTCTATGATACAAATATGGAACTGATATCTAATCCAGGATTGGTCAAAACAGAGAAATAAAATTACAGTCCAATACCCCTAATGAATATTGATGCAAAAATTTAAATAAAATATTAACGAAGAGATTACAGCAATTTATCAGTAAGATAATACACTATGACCAATTAGTATTTATACTAGGAATGCAGAGCTGGTTCAATATCAGAGAAACTGATACCATAATTGACCATATCAATAACAAAACCAATAAAAATCAAATAGCTTTTGACAAAACACAGCACCCATTCCTATTAAAAACAGTAGGGGGGGGCAGAGCCAAGATGGCGGAGAAGATACACGCGAATCTATAAGCTCCCTTCTTCCCTCATTACCAATTAGTTAAATCAGCCTCAAAAATAATACTGGACTGATAGAAACCACAAGGACTGGAAGCACGACTTACCAGCTGAAGAGAATCTGGAGTTTCAACAGAAAAGGTCGGTTCCCAGGGGAGGAAGAAAAAAGGCCAGCACAAACGGTTAGGTGCTAGCATACTGCGCCGATCGAGCTGGGGAGAACTCTGGGATCAGAGAAGCCACTGAGATAGAAGAATCTGGCACAGGCTGTTAGCTCTTCTCTGCTTATAAAACAGCAGTTCAGAAGAGAAGTTAAGCCACTTTAAAATATAAAGCCATATCCTAGAACCACCCCAATCTGGAAGTAACCTAACAGATCTCGGCAAGGCTATGCAGCCGCTTTCTGCTGTCCAGGGCTTCACCTTGGGATAGTTAAGAGCTTGAACAGTGGGGACACAGCCCAAGGCAACAACTAATTCACATAGTGTTATTGATTGGCATTTAAATCATGCTAATTGCTTATACATTTTTTTGTTTGTTTTTTAACTTCAAGATGCCAGTGTTATGGTGGTGGTTGTTATAGTGTTATTGTTATGCAGAAAATTCTAATTCAGGGATTGTAAACTCTGAGGATTCTTTTAATTATAGGCTTCTATGACATTTTAAAAAACATGCTTCCTGGCCTAAAGACAACTCAGTCCCTAGATTACTGGAAGACATTTGGAATTGTCATAATGCAGATGTTGAAGAATAGTTTGTGTTATATATGTAGAAGCTGTATGGAGAATTGAAAAGTTAATATTTAAAAGTGTAAACATAATATAGTTAGAATAATATTTCTACTTCCTGCCTCAAAACTTATATTGAGAAAGCATTCTATAAATTTTACATTCAAAAATGTGAATTATCTTGTACTCAGCATATCTTTGCACTTCAGATCTCCATTTTGGGATAGAAAAAATAATAGTTGACCTATTATAGCTCTTGATTATCATATTTTCGCATTGACATATTAGTCTGTATTTTTCTCATAACAATCATATGATGTAAATAAAAATAACTCATAATATATAGGAGAAGCAGAATGCTGCAGTGTCTAAAATGCTAGTTTTTGAGTCAAAAAGACCTGTATTAAAATCCTTCCTCTCACACATACCAGTGAGACTATTAGCAAATCACATTTATCCTTTTAAAATGCTGAAAGGATTTAAAGTACAGACTAATTGGAGATCAGCATTGATAAAGGAAATTCTCAAATTGAGGCTTAGGTCCAGTTCATATGTGTATACACAGAGATAGAGATATGGAGACAGAGAGCATGAGACAGAAAATAAAAAAAGAGAGAAATGGAGACATATAAAGCAAAGACAGAAAATGAAAGTCAGGATCAGAAATAGAAAAGGAGAAATAAAAAGAAAAAATTCGGTCTCTGTATCTATCTAGAATTCAGTTTAGCTCTTTTCTTCTCCAACTCTTTTCTTGTCCCTACCTACCACACTCTACAGTATCTCTTGAATATGAAATAGAGGTAAGTTGATTCTCAAAAACCTCTATTCAGCTGTTGTTAGTGTACTAGTTGGTCTGAAAGTTGTTTCTAAGAAGAAAACTGAGCTGATTTATGCCAAAAACCACCGTTAGCATGTAAAAAGAAAAAAAATAAAAGAGCCAGCAGAAGACCTTCAGTGAAAGCAATAGGATATATGCTCTTTTAAATCCCTTTCATAAAGAGAAAGAAGATATCTCATAAATGTTGCCAAGAGAGAGCCCAACTCAAATATAAAAGTAAACAAAGAATACAATCCTACTCAATGATATCCCCTAACCCCATTTCATTTTGGATATCAGCCCACTAAACTCTGTATTTTATAAATGGCTATCATGGTGCTCAAGCATATCCTGTTATAAGTAGAGTCATAGCTTTAAATTCAATGCTCTCAAAGCTGGTGTCTCATTCCTAAAACACTCCCAGAAGAAAGTAGTAATGGGAATTTAAATACTAGATGTTGCAAGCTGAAGTCATTATGCTGCTCAGCATGTGGCATTTTTTCTTTTATTGTTTTGCTTAGGTTAAAAAGCAGTTTAGGATATCATTCTGATAATTGTTTAGTATGCCCTTAATGCATGGGAAATATGCAATAGTTTTTCTTTTCTTTTTTGCCAATTACTACCATCCTTCCACAAGTTCTTATTACCATCCACTTTGACAATATATATCTGTTTAATATGTCTTCCATCTTCACTCTTTCTCTTGTGAAGTTCCTTCTTTTTTGCCCATGCTTCTTTCGTATTTCATAGCTCTAGAAATGTTCCTCATCTGCTCAAAAATCTTCCTTTGTGGTTCTGACAAAGGTCTCATTTCCAAAATATATAGAGAACTGACCATAATTTATAAGAAACCGAACCATTCTCCAATTGATAAATGGTCAAAGGATATGAACAGACAATTCTCAGAGGAAGAAATTGAAACTATATCCACTCACATGAAAGAGTGTTCCAAATCACTACTGATCAGAGAAATGCAAATTAAGACCACTCTGAGATACCACTACACACCTGTCAGATTGGCTAAGATGACAGGAACAAATAATGACAAATGTTGGAGGGGATGTGGGGAAATTGGGACACTAATACATTGCTGGTGGAGTTGTGAAAGAATCCAGCCATTCTGGAGAGCAATCTGGAATTATGCCCAAAAAGTTATCAAACTGTGCATACCCTTTGACCCAGCAGCGCTACTACTGGGATTATATCCCAAAGAAATACTAAAGAGCAGAAAGAGACATATATGTGCCAAAATGTTTGTGGCAGCTCTTTTTGTTGTAGCTAGAAACTGGAGGATGAATGGATGTCCATCAGTTGGAGAATGGTTGGGTAAATTGTGGTATATGAAGGTTATGGAATATTATTGCTCGGTAAGAAATGACCAGCAGGAGGAATATAGAGAGGCCTGGAGAGACTTAAATCAACTGATGCTGAGTGAAATGAGCAGAACCAGAAGATCACTGTACACTTCAACAACAATACTGTATGAGGATGTATTCTGATGGAAGTGGAAATCTTCAACATAAAGAAGATCCAACTCACTTCCAGTTGATCAATGATGGACAGAGGTAGCTACACCCAGAGAAGAAACACTGGGAGGGGAATGTAAATTGTTAGCACTAATATCTGTCTGCCCAGGTTGCATGTACCTTCGGATTCTAATGTTTATTGTGCAACAAGAAAATGATATTCACACACATGTATTGTACCTAGACTATATTGTAACACATGCAAAATGTATGGTATTGCCTGTCGTCGGGGGGAGGGAATAGAGGGAGGGGGGGTAATTTGGAAAAATGAATACAAGGGATAATATTATAAAAAATATATATATATATATAATAAAAAAAATCTTCCTTTGTTCTTTCCCCATTCCTTGTTTATCTCTCAAAAATAAAACTCAATTTTCTCTACCTATAATTCAAGACTTTGAAATATTAGGCTCTAGTTATCCTTTCTTGACTTACCTCATTGTATATATGTCTATGGTCTAATCAAATTAGATTATTCTTTGCCCTCAGGAAGAGAACTCAGCTTAAAAAATGTGCTTGCTTTTGTTCACCATGTTCCCTGTGCCTGGAATATCCTCACTCCCAAAATTGTGCTGGTTGAATTATTATTACTCATCTTTTCAAGCCCTCTTCAAATGCCAGATAGGTATCTGGGGGAAAAGGAACAAAGATTTGTTAAGTGCTACTTAATATATACAGTACAGGTACTATATGAAGTGCTTTGCAAATAAATATTATTTATATCAGTTGATCCTCACAATAACACTGGTAGGTAGAGACTATTATTATCCCCATTTGAGAGTTGAGAAAAAGGAAGAAATTAAGTGACTTGCCCAGCATCACACAGCTAAGAAATATTTGACCCAGATTTTAAATAGCCTTCTATTTACTATGCCATTTAGCTGCCTCCAGTCTAATCTGGTCAACAAGCATTAATAAGGTTGGATAAAATGGCCTCTTAGGTCCCTTCAAAATCTGGTTCCATGATGTTCTATTCTATGATTCTGTCTATTAGAACTTCAAAGGATATGGAGAATTGGGATAACTGAAGTAAGCAGGGAAAACTTCATGGAATATATTTATATTTTCTTCTTTTTTGAATAAGAGAATTTTGGTATATTAAGGAGAGCTGTTAGGAGACAGCTAGATTCTAGTGGCAACTCTGCCTCTGTTATTTTTTCTTTAATAATTAAGGAATTAATTAATTAAAATTCTTAATTGAGACCTCTTTGAGTCTCAGTTTCTTCATCAGTAAAATAAGCAGGGTAGAAATTGGAAATTCCTTCTACTTTTAATGTAAAATGAGAAACATAAAAGTTCCTTCTAGCTCTAATGTGCAAAGAGAAGCAGAATTGTGTCTTTACCTAAGTCTCATTCTTATCTGAAAAATGGGTGGAATAATACAGGTACTGCCTTTTTGATATTGTGGACAGAAGAATACTTCATATATGTATTACAAAAATTGTGAAGATGATAATAAAGATGCCTCAATCATTAAGCACTCACTACACGATAAGACACTGACAAGTGTTTGCCCTATAAAGAAGCTAGCTTAGAAGACATTATATAGAGGAAGCTAGGTGCAGTGCAGAAGACAATTTTAATTGGGGTTCTCCAATCTCTAACTGGATGAACCTGGTTAAATGATTTAGCTTTGATTAGTCTCAATTTCATCAATTGTAAAGTGGAGATAATCATAATATCTACTTCAGAGATTTGTTGTGTGGATATGATGAGATAACATGTAACTTCGTAGTTATAGATAAACACTAGCTACTATTATTTACACATGTGAGTATATACCATATATGTTGTTGTTCAGTCATGTGCTACTTTTTATGACCCTATTTCTTAGCAAAGATGGTGGAGAAGTTTGTCCTTTCCTTCTCTATCTTATTTTCCAAATGAGGAAACTGAGGCAAATAGGGTTAAATGACTTGCTTAAGGTCACACAGCTACTAAAAGTCTAAGGCTAGATCTGAAATCAGTAAGAAAAATCTTCTTGACTCTAGGCCATCTAGCTGCTCCTAGCAGAATAAATACAAATTAAATGTAAAATTTTGAGTGTAGGAATAATACTAGGATATGAATAGTTCAAGAAAGATTTCATGTAGAAGGTATTTCTTGGGGTCAGTCATAAAGAAAATGAGGAATTTTAAAAGGTGAAGATGATAAAGGAATACATAGGGGGTATAGTGATAATGATGGTAGTTCTCTTTTTCCTTCTAATTTCTTTTCATAAAATTTTTGAATAATATGAAGACTTGAGGGGGAGAGTTCCAAAACCAAAGAATGTCACCTGCATTTTACCACTTCTGTATTCAGTGGAATCCATGACCCAAAGCCTTATTACTGTATAGGATACATTCATGTTCTCTTGCCCCTAAGAAACATGATCATTGTATAATCATGATTCAAGGGTCAGAAGACTCCCTGAAACAATCTCTCCCTAATGGAAAAAATCCACATCAAATAACACATGCTGTGGGGGAAATTTGACCTTTTATGGGGTGAACTTTGAGCTCTGAGCTATGATGTGCCATATAGTCTCCTTCTGACAAAGAAAAATATTTTGGGTATATTACTGAAATGTGGGTATGATAGATATCTTCAATTACACAATAATCAGAGATGAACTAATTAGATGCCACTTGATAACTAATCAGTGGCAACATTCATAATAGCTGCTTCTCATTTCCTCTTTGCATCTATCTACCAGATGGTGCCTGGTGTTTTAAGAACAAACTACCCCATCTCATGAAGTATGACTACTGCTGAAGGATCAGTTCTTGGGTGGGGCTACTAAGGAGTATATCAGAGATGTTAGGTTCAGAAACAAGAGTGAGATTTAGCACTGGCCTTAATCTATTTGAAAAATCGGAGGACCCACATTTCAAAAAAAGCAAATCTCATTAGCCAATACCTGAATTTCTTCAGCACCATCTGTCAATTACTTTAAACTAAACCCAGGAGACTGCAAGGAAGAAGCCAGATTTAATGATGAACCTCACCTGGATAATGTGGTAAATGTGACCTTGGCTGCTAGTTATTAGATACCAGTAACTGACATGGTGAATAAAGCTGATATCCATATAAGCAATTCAAGGGATTTGGGGGCTTTTCTGGATAGTCCCCCATTAAAAATGCAAATCCATTCCCCTCTTTTCTTTAACAACAGGAATGTATTAAGTACTCTCTTATTTTCTGAGCATTTTGCCCCCACCCCCACTGCACAGCTACCAAAATAATCTTCCTACAGAAAAGTCTGACCATGTTACTGTATAGTAACTTTCAATGGCTCCCTATTACCTCTCAAATAAATTAAATTCCTTATCTTGGTATTTAAAGCCCTTTATTACATAGTTTCTGTGAATATTCCCATAGGTATTTCACATTATTTCCCTCATATACTTTATATTCCAATAAAATTGGTCTACTAGGTATTACTTCCTCATTTATTACCTCCATGTACTATTTTGGAAATTCTCTGACTCACTTCATCATGCCTCAGACAATTCATTATTGGAATATCTCATCTAAAGCCTCCACATTGGTACTCCAGCTCATTACTACCCTCTGCATCTATTATCAGAAGTTGGGGCCATAGATTCAAAACCTCCACTTAAAGGGAGGTCTAAAGTCAGACATCTACTAATTTCTCACCTGACTGTATAACTTTGGCAATTTTCTGACTGACTTTTCCATCTTGACTTCTTATCAGTTAGTTACCTTCTCATTCTTCTCTCCCCAGACTTACTTTTCAGCTTTTTATGTATCTTTCTTTGTCATATTTTAAATTCCTTGAAGGAAGGTATTATCTTTCCTTTTGGGAGGTGGGTGGAATTTGTATCCCTAGTATAATATATGGCACAATAGGAAGTTAATAAATATTGACTATTGACTATTGCTCAGGTTCAAAATTCTACTTACTGCTTTCTGGCCTTTTACTCCACGTAAGTAAATTGTCCAGAAATTAAATTTCTGTCCTGGAATCGAAAATATTTAAGTTCAAGTTGAACCTTTGATACTTATCATCTGTATAACCCTAAGAAAACCAAATAATATCAGTCTAACCTAGTTTCTTTAACTGTCCAAAGGGCATAATTAATAGCACTTAGCTTCCAGGGATTTTTTGAGTGTCAGATATTTATAGAGTTTAACATAGTGCCTAGGACACACAGTAGGTAGTTAATAATTTTTTTAGTATTCTTTCTTCTATACCTAAAATTCATTCCTGCAAATGTCTGCCCTTTTGAACACTTAGATCTAGAAGAATACATTCTAAACCCTGTGCTTGTATTATCTTCTTCAAAGAAAACTTTTCCTAAAGGTTTACCCCTCACATATATATATATATTTACCTCTTTATGTATTGCATTCTGCCCTCTCTCCACTCCTCCAGTCCCAATCCAAGGTGTAAGTCCTTTGAGGGCAGGAATCATTTGTAATTTTGTCTTTGTAACAATGCCAGGTGTAGTGCCCAGACTACAGAAGGAATTTAAAAGATTTAATCCAAAGCAATCTCTTCCAATTCATCAATTAACCAAAACATATTAGAGTATTTGTAAGAATTCCCCATGTGTTTTACTTTCTTTATAGAAATACGTCATATGCCACAAATTGGCTGTGTCAATAAAAGCTCTAATATCAACCTTGGGTTGGGAGTCAGGACCCTTGATTATAATCATGGGATAAAGAAAAATCAGTAGAGGCTAAAGGGACATTAGGAAGTGATTTACCCATACTCCAGCAAATTAGGAGAGAAATGTGATTAAAAACCTAGATCTGTGAGTCCAGAATTGTTGCAGATTTTGTCATCCTTAAACTGAATTTATTGGATGTAACTACTTTTGGGTGCACTTTTCCTGTGGCAAAACCATTTTTAGATATGATAAAAATATAGTTTTTATGATGGGTGCATGAGTCTTTTTTAATTCATTCTTATATCAATTCATTCAAATATTTATGTATAGTACTGGATAGGTTTAATTGTGAGATATATTAACATTAAGATCAAGACAATGAGCTTGAAATCTGCAATAAGCAAATAGAACTGTGCAGTTGGAATTCAGGAGAGATACTATTTAGAACTAAGAGTCATCTGAACAGAAATGACAAAGCTATAGGAGATGATGACTTTAATAAGTGGGATTGTAGAAAAAGAAGAGAAAAAGTTTCAGGACAGAACTTTAAGATAAAACCACAATTAGGTGGTGCAAAAAATGATTAACCAGCAAAGGAAATGAAAAAGGAACTGTCAGACTGGTTGGAAGAGAAGCAGAAGAGGACAATGCTATGAAAATCCAAGGACTAGAGCATATCTAGGATACGATGTCTGTCTCAGACTGGAGACATGCATTTCATTGCAAAACCTATGCCTAAGACTTTGAAACTTGACACCTGACAGAGGTTATGTACTTATAATATGACCTTAGAGAGCCCAAAGCTCTCTTCAGTGAGGAAAGTGAGATTCAAAGACAGTAACTGCTTTGACCAAGATTACATTATAAATGGTACAAGTAACATTGTAACGCTGTCAAATAGATTTTGGATTAAATTAATGACTTCAATTTAAACTATATTTTCATTTCCTTTAAAAAATGCAATTTTACCTTTCAATAAAGTACACAGTTTATAAAAACAAAACAACAATCCCAGTTATTCCTCCTCTCCTCTCTCTGCCCCCAGTGGCAATTAAGTTTTAGTGAATCTCATTTTTCACTTAGGAAACCTGCCTAATAATTTGGCAAAATATGGGGAACGGAAAGTACTAATTACTTAAAAATGGCTTGAGAGAGCCCATATGAACCAATACTGAAGTCTTTTTTTTTTTTTTTTTTTTTTTGCAGAGTTCCTCACTGTTAAATTCTCTGTAAATGCCAAATGTAAAACTGGTGAGGGAACCATTTTAGGTTGTCAGCTTGTTTGTTTATTTTATTTCTTATAAACTCTTTACATTAATAAAATACCTTCTGGAGACACCAGAACCATTTAACCAAAATAATAATAATAATAATAATAATAATAATAATAATAATAATAATAAAACATATGCCAAGAGCATAAATAAAGCAGGTGGGTCTTGAATTGCATCTTTTATATCTGACAATATAAATGTGTCCTGGAGCACAAATGTCTTTAGAATATGAATGGAATGAGAAATCCAATACGTATGCTCTATATATCAAAAGGATATTCACAGATACAGCCAAGTATTTCTAAAAACAAATATCACAGGCAAAGTGGAATAATAATAATCACAGGTCACAAGTAATAACGGTACTTCAAGCTTTGAGAAGCACTTATATATAATATCCTATTTAGTCTTCCTAACTACACTGTCATGTAGATGCTATTAATTTCCCCCATTTCATAGAAGAAAGAGTTAGAGAACTTAAATCTTTTATCCAGAATCACTTGGGTAGCAAATGTTTACAAGATTCTAGCCAAGGTGTTTTTGATTCCAAGTAAGCACTATCTACTTCACATAACTCATAATCCAGGTGATGAGTTAGGGTATAAATGTCCTCCTTTGCTCCAATTGTTTTCTATACTTGAATTCCCCTTACTTTTGAATTTGTTCTTATCCTTCATGGTCCAACTCCAATGCTTACCTTGTTCTATGAAGCTTCTTATTCTATCAGAAATAAATCAAAGGATCATAAAGTTGCAAAAGATTTTACAGGTCACTGAGCCTAACCTCTTTTATTTTACAGGTGAAAAAAAATGAATCTGGAGACCTCAAGGAAATACCATCATTTAAGAATACTTTAAAGCACCAAGCTTCACTAATGATCAGTGAAAGATGATGGTAACAACAACAACAATAATGATCACATTGCATATGGGTAGGGAATAGAGCATTGGGCTTATAGTCAGGAAGTCCTGAATTCAAATTTAGCTTCAGATATTTAGCAGCTATGTGACTCAAGGCATATTATAATCTGCCTCAATTTTCTTATTTGTAAAATGAAGATAATAATAGCACCTACCTCCCAAGGTTGTTGTAAAGATAAAATGAGATAATATTTGTAAAGTACTTTGCAATTCTTAAAAAATCTCTATAAATGGAAAGCATTATTAAATTTTTATTCATAAGGAATAAAAATTGTAGTATGATGAAAATTTTGTCAAAGTAAAATTATAATATTTACTTATTTTCATTTAAAGAACATCTATAAAGATAAATTATTTTAAAAATCTATATCAATCAATATGCCTGGTCTTTTAATGTCAAGTGACTTCACAGCATCACATGGGTAATAAGTCTCTCAGGAAGGAATTAAATTTCAAGTATGGCATGCTATCAATTACAACATTTTGCCTCTCAGTTTCTATTTCAGACTTCAGGTTTGACCTCACCATTTTCTATTTTACATTACAGTTACCTATACACAAGTATCTATCTTCTAAACTGAAAATAGGACTATACTTTAATGTGTGTGTTTGTGTGTGTGTGTGTGTGTGTGTGTGTGTGTGTGTGTGTAATTTATGGAATAAAAAAGCATTTCCATAACACAGTAAAACAAAAAAGATGATTATACATGAAACTGTGTTTTAATTTGCTATTCTTCCAAATCTACAACAAAATCATTATGTAAATTTCACCTTTTTCTTTTTTTCTCTCCTCCTCCCTACCCTAGAGATGGCTACCATTAAGCACAAATAGGTATGTGTATTTATTATATATATGTGTGTATGTAAAATCATTCTACACATATTTCTATTTATGGGTTACCATTAGACAGAAATAGATGAATATATATGCATATGTATGTAAATTTATTCTACACATATTTTTATTTACTAAGTCTTTGTATAGAGACTTAACATTTTGGGATAATAATTCATCATTTACTAAAAATTGTTGGGAAAACGACAAAGCAATATGGCACAAACTGGGTATGAACTAATATCTCAAACTATTTACCAACATAAGGTCAAAATAGATATATGACCTAGATTTAAAGGAGGATTTTACAAGAAAATTAGAAGAACATGGATAGATTACTTGTCAGATTAATGGATAGATGAACAATTTGTGAATAAACAAGAGACATAGAGGAAAGTTAGGTATAAAAAGGATAGGCTTTTAAAATCAAAACTCACTCCCACAACTTTGGTCTTCAGTGACTTAAAAAGTAAAACTTCATAAATGTTTCTTAAAAGAATGAATTAATTAGAATTAGGTTTTTTTAGAGACTTCATTTCTACCTGTTGTAATGGAGTCAAAGGAAGGAGGAGATGGGCTGAGCTGAATTCATGTGAATTAAAAGAGTCCTAATTCCTTAATGGAATTATCACTTAGAGAAAGTCACTGTAGTAAACTGACCTCAATAAAGGTTCAGTTTGTTCCTCTATACTTTGAAAGGACAAGATTTTGCCTCCACATAATGTTAGTTACTTCATCCATTTTCCAGTATTCGAATTCCTTAGTCTCTTAAATTATTTTTTCTAGACAAGTGAAAATCAAATAGATCAAGAGAAGATCTGTACCCTAAGGCAGAAGTATGTTCTGCAGAATGATAGGATCGTCTATCTAGAGCTGGAAGAGATCTAATTAGAAATTCCTTAGCCCAAGACTCTCATTTTGCAGAGGTAAAAATGGAGGTTGACAAAAAGAAAATAAATCCTATAAGAAATCAAGCCATTCTCCAATTGATAAATAGTCAAAGGATATGAACAGAAAATTCTCAGATGAAGAAATTGAAACTATTTCTAACCATATTAAAAGATGCTCCAAGTCAGTATTAATCAGAGATATGCAAATTAAGACAACTCTGAGATACCACCTCACAACTATCAGATTGGCTAGAATGACAGGGAAAGATAATGTGCAATGTTGGAGGGGATGTTAAACAGGGACACTGATACATTGTTGGTGGAATTGTGAATACATCCAGCCATTCTGGAGAGCAATTTGGAACTATGCTCAAAAAGTTATCAAACTATGCATACCCTTTGACCCAGCAGTGTTACTACTGGGATTATATCCCAAAGAGATCTTAAAGAAGGGAAAGAGACCTGTATGTGCAAAAATGTTTGTGGCAGCCCTCTTTGTAGTGTCCAGAAACTGGAAACTGAGTGGATGCCCATCAATTGGAGAATGAATGAATAAATTGTGGTATATGAATATTATGAAATATTATTGTTCTATAAGAAATGACCAACAGGATGATTTCAGAAAGACCTGGAGAGACATATGAACTGATGCTTAGTGAAATGAGCAGGACCAAGAGATCATTATATACTTCAACAATAATATTATATGACGATCAATTCTGATGGACATGGCCCTCTTCAACAATGAGATGAACCAGATCAGTTCCAATAGAGCAGTAATGAACTGAACCAGCTACACCCAGCGAAAGAACTCTAGGAGATGATTATGAACCATTACATAGAATTCCCAATCCCTCTATTTTTGTCCACCTGCATTTTTTATTTCCTTTATAGGCTAACTGCATACTATTTAAAAGTCCGATTCTTTTTGTACAACAAAATAACTGTTTGGACATATATACATATATTGTATTTAATTTACTTTAACATATTTAACATGTATTGGTCAACCTGCCATCTGGGGAAGGGGGTAGAGGGAAGGAGGGGAAAAATTGGGACATAAGGTTTGGCAATTGTCAATGTTGTAAAATTACCCATGCATAAATCTGGTAAATAAAAACTACAATTAATAAAAAAAAAATTAAAAAAAATTTAAAAAGGAAATAAATTCTTTGGGCCCATTTATGGAAGAGCCAGAAATGATTAAAATAAATTATCATTGTGTTTATAATCTTTCTTTCCCTTTCAATTTCTAGTCAAAAACAGTAAAAAACAGCATTTGGACATAAAGAGCTGAATGCCATACCTAATCCCATTCAAAATCAGTTTACAACTTATAGAAACTATGAATCTTGTAATAAGGAATATTTATGATTATAATAAAAGCTCATTGTCTCTGATTTCTTTAGCCATGAATCTGGAAATGAACACCTTTTTTCTCCTTCTTTATGAGATGGAAGTGTGGATACATTGGGGATCTTTTGCTTCAAAATGTACGATTTCAGAGTGAAATCAAGTTGACAAACATTTATTAAACACTTATTACATGCCAAGAATTACAAAATATGGATACAGATACTAGCAAAAAGAAGGGAAACACCTGTCCTCAAAGTGCTTCTAATTCAGGGAAAACAAAAATAAAGCCTGAAAAAGAGGAAGGGAGCAATTTTCATGCGATAGAATGCTGGAAATTCAAGAGTAGGGCTGGTATAGGAAGGAAAGTGTCAACATGGTTAACTTGTGCCCTTCTTAAAAATGAATTTTAAAAGAGGAATTAAACAATCATAGAAAGAGGCTATAGGGCATAGAAAAATCCCACGGTGAGAAAGCTAAGAAAAACAAATCTAGAGAATCAGTAGGGAAGCCTGGAGAGGAATAAAGGAGGGAATGAATAAAAGGGGAAGGTACGAAGAGAAGCAGAAAGAGTGGGGGAATTATCTATACCCTAGTAGAGGAATATTTTGCTTATTTTTCTTTTCATTTTCAGCTATATATAGGAAAATGCTACCACTGAATAATATATGTTTGACTCAATATGGTTACAGATGAAATAACATTACAAAACAGATTTATCCCCACAAAGTTTGGAGAGGGTGAGAAAAATCAAATTAACGAATTCTGTATTTTACAATATTTCATCTAGAGTAGAAAAGGAAGAGAAAGGGGTTAAAAGTAATTTCTTAGTCAAAAACAAATTTTGTAGATCTCCAACTGATGGCTATCTCAGACATTACAATCTGAATTAAATCAAATCCATGATTAAACCTATGTCTATGAGTGGACACTGCAGGGTATTATTATTATGTATTGTTATATGAAACATTGTCATGTGGACATATATTTATAAGGACATACAAACTATTTGGAGTGGGAAGAAAACACCAACACTTAGGGGGAATAAGGAAAAGCATTTCATAGGCATAGCATTTTCATGCCCCTAAATTGAGACAAGAAGACAGTTTAGGATATTGAAGGGGTATTAACGAGCAAGAGCATTCCAGGCATGAAAAACAGTTAGTCAAGTCCACTGAGATAGAAATAGTCCAGTTTTCGCTGAACAGAAAAAATCTAGAGGGTAAAAATGTGAAATGAGTCTCAAAAGAAAGATGGGTACCAGATTATGACAGTACAAGAAGATGAAATTTATTTATTATTTATTGTTATTTTTTATTTTTCTGATTATACATGTACATTAATTTTAAAAGCCACATTTCTTTATGAATCATATTGGGAGAGAAAAATCAGATTAAAAGGGAAAAATGATGAGAGAAAATAAAACAAGAAAAAAAAGTGAACATAGCATGTGATTTACATTCATTGCCCATGATTCTTTCTCTGAGTGCAGATGGCATTTTTTATTCAAAGTTTATTAGGATTCCTTGAATCACTGAACCACTGAGAAGAACCAAGTCTTTCATAGTTAATCATCACATATTCTTGCTGTTGTGCACAATGTATTTCTGGTTCTATTTGTTTTGATCAGCACTAATTCATGTAATTCTTTCCAGACCTTTCTAAAATCAGCTTGCTTATCATTTTGATAGAACTATAATATTCTGTTATTTTTATTTTCCATTATTTATTCAACCATTCTCCAATCGATGAGCATCTACTCACTTTCCAATTTTTTGCCACCACAAATAGGAGACACTACAAACATTTTTTGCCCATATGGATCCTTTTCCTGCCTCTATTTCATTGGAATGTAGATCCAGTAGTAGCACTGCTGGATCAAAGAGTATGCACAATTTTATAGCTCTTTGGGTATAGCTCCAAATTTCTCTCCAAAATGGCTTGATCATTTTACAACTCTACCAACAATGCATTAATGTCCCAGTTTTCCCACATCCCTTCCAACATTTATCATTATTTTTCCTGTCATTTTAGCCAATTTGAGAGGCATGAGGTGGTGCCTCAAAGTTGTTTTAGTTTGCATCTTTTCATATGACTATAGATGGCTTTAATTTTACCATATTAAAATTGTCTGTTCATATCCTTTGACAAAATTAAATTTCTTAAGGCAGTTCTGTCCTTTCTGGTCATGTTTTCGTTTGTTTCATAAGCATGATGGCACATTAATGGATAGATTCATTAGAATTTTTGATTTGCTATGATAATTTGGATAATTTTAATTTTTTTTTGTGTGTGTGTGTGTGTGGACACACAATATGTGCACACGCACACGTATGTGCCATTATTCTCATCTTTTGGCATGCATAGAACACTAGCAGAACACCTGGATTTGATTCGTACCTCAGTTGCTTAGCTACATAACCCTGGATAATTAATTTCTTTAACCTCCCTCAACTTCAGTTTCCCCATAAGTAAAATAATGATAATGATAGCACCTTTCTCCCAGGGTTATTATGACAAACAAATGAAATAATAGTGTAAACAAGATTGTTAATTAAAAATGATATATGTGTTGGCTATTATTGTTATTATTATAATGATCCAGTGAGACTTGGGATTCCTACATTCATTATATATTTATCAAATTTTCTTCCCTATGAAATAATTTAGACTAGGTACTAATTTAAACTAGGTACTAAGTAAGACAAGGAAAAAATATAGAAGGATACTAGATATAGAAAGGACATCAAAAGCAATCTAGACAATTAATTTTTTATATAAATAAGAATATGGAAACTAGGGAGTTTGTGACTTTCTCCAGATTATACAGATAACAAGCATCAAGCATGATATTTGAACCCAGGTTTTCTGAATATAGAATATATGAACTTTCCATGGTACTATGCTACTCTATGAAGTAAAGATACATTCACAAAGCTTATAATCAAATGGGTGAATATGGCAGATGATTATTGGGCAAAGTAATAAGTTTTTTCTTAATCAATTACCATTTACAAAATTTCTTACATTGTTCTAAGTTCTTGGGATACAAAGATAAAATAGAGATAGTTGATGATCTCAAGGAGCTAGTATTTTCATGAGGGAAAGAGCATGTATATAAATAAGTACTTGGAAGATACATACAGATTCATTGGAAGGGAATTTTAGAGAAAAAAGCATGAACAGCTTGAGGTTATAAGAAAGAATTCCTACAGTAGAAGATGACTTATAAAGTAAAAAAGCAGGTGTCATTTATATGGTTTTTAAGGGATTTTACCTCCACACATACACACACACTTATCTACTTTCATGTCATTATAGGAGACCAGAAGCATATAAATAAAATGGTCTCCCTTAATAGAAAGATAAATTAATGGATATAGGTATACATAGAAATATACATACACACATATGTGTGTGTGTGTGTGTGTGTGTGTGTGTATAATTACATTTCTTTAGGGACTATATATATATATGTATGTGTGTGTGTGTGTGTGTTTATGAGTGTTACAAACACACACACACACACACACACACACATATAGATATAGATATAATACAAGTAGAGGGCAACTCTACTTCTGAGAAGCATTGTATCATGGATTCTGGATCCAGAAATTATTTTGTTCAATTTTTCAATTATGCCTACCTCTTCATAACCTCATGGACCACAGTACTGTAAGTTCTTTCATTATCTTTTCTCTCCAAGTTTATGTCTTGTTTCCATGATATTATTGATCCATGCTATTATCTGCCATTCCCTTTTTCCTTTGCCTTTAATCTTTCCTATCATCAAGGTCTTTTCCAATGAGTCCTATCTTCTCTTAAGCCTTATTATTTTGATAGAACAATACTATTCCATTATTTTTATTTTTTCATTACTTATTCAAGCTTGAGCCTTATTATTTTTTCCAATATATCTCATTTTATTTATTTTCAAATAATAGCCTTTTTGTTTTTCTGAATACATGAAAAGGTTTCAACATTTACCTTTAGAAACTTTATATTCCACATTTTTCTCCTTCCTTCCCCCTCATCTAGATAGAAAGCAATCCAATATAGGTTAAATATGTGCAATTCTTCTAAGCATATTTCCATATTCATCTTGCTATGGAAGAAAAATCAGATCAGCAAAAAAAAAAAAAAAGAAAAAAAACAAACAATAACAACAACAAAAGGTGAAATACAATTATTTGAATCATATTCAGTTCTCTCTCTGCATGTAATTGGCACTTTTCATCATGTCTATTGGAATTCCCTTGAATCACCTCATTTTTGAAAAGAGTCAAGTCCAGTGAATGGGATGAACTCTCTCATAAAACAGAAGCAAATAGCAAAGTGGATTAAAAAAGAGAATCCTAAAATATGTTGTGTACAAAAACACACTTGGCACAGAAAGACATATACAGAGTAAAGGTAAAAGACTGGATAAGAATGTATTATGCTTCAGCTAAAATTAAAAAAAAAAAGCAGGGGGAAGCAATTTTGATCTCAGATAAAGCAAAAGTAAAAATGCTTGATAAAGAGTACAATAAATAATGGAGTATTAACAATACTAAATGTGTTTGCATCAAGTAGTAGAGTAGACAAATTCCTAAAGAAGATTTTAAGCCAGTTACAGGAAGAAATAAACAGCAAAACTGTTCTAGAGGGGAGCCTCAATCTTCCCCTCTCAGAATGAGACGAATCTAACCACAAAATAAACAAGAAAATAAATTCTAGGGAGTTTAATATGATACTTGAAAACTTAAATATGATAGACCGCTGGATAAAACGGAATAGGAACAAAAAGAATACACCTTTTTCTTAGCATAATATAGCACCTACACAAAAACTGACCATATATTAGGACATAAACACCTCAAAATCAAATACAGAAAAGCAGAAATAGTAAATGCTTCCTTATCAAATTACAATACAATAAAAATTATATTCAATAAAAGGCCAGGGAAAGATAAAATAAAAATCAATTGGAAATTAAATAATCTAATTCTAAAGAATCAACAGGTTCAAACAACAATTCAAAGAAACAATCCATAATTTCATCCAAGAAAATAACAATAATGAGACAATATACCAAGACTATGAGATGCACTCAAACCAACTCTTAGGAAAAATTTTATATCTCTAAATAACTAAATGCATAAAATACAAAAAGAAGAGATCAATGAATTAGACATGCAACTAAAAAAGCTAGAAAAATAACAAATTACCCCCAATTAAATAGCAAATTAGAAATTCTGAAACTCAAGGAGAGATGAATAAAATAGAAACTAACAAAACTATTGAATTAATAAATAAAATTAAGAGTAGGTTTTATGAAAGAATAAAACAACAAAATAGATAGACCTTTTGTTAATTTTATCAGAAAAAGGATAAGAAAAAAATCGTAACATCAAAAATGAAAAGGGTGAATTTATCACCAATGAAAAAGAAATTAAAGCAATAATTAGGAGCTATTTTGTACAACTGTATGGCAGCAAATCTGACAGTCTTACTGAAATGGATGAATATTTACAAAAATATTTATTACCCAGGTTAACAGAAGAGGAAATAAATTACTTAAATAGTCCCATTTTAGAAAAAAGAAATTTAACAAGTCATTAATGAACTCCTTAAGAAAAAAATCTCCAGAGGTGGAGCCAAGATGTCAGAGAGAACACACATTTCTCTGACCTTCTCCCATGACCCTCAAACTTATTAGCAAATGCAGCCTCTGAATTAATTCTGGATTGGCAGAATCCACAAATATTGGGAGTGCAACAAATTACCAGTGGAAGATAATATCAAAGCTCTCCAAAAAAGGTCTGTTTCAAACAGGCATGGAGGGAGGTAGGACAAGCACAAGCAAGCTGAGCACAGACCCGGGTGGTGAGGGCTCCGAGAATCTACAGGGAGGAATCTGCAGTGTTGGCTACTCTGCTCTAGATGCAATCTATAGATCAGCAGAGAAGTTATAAAACACCCCACACAAACACAAAAGATAGAGAGCCCAGAAATGCCAGAATTTCATGATACCTGGCCAAACCCACCCAGCATTTAACGTCAGTCAGCATTGCTGCTGACACTTGTAGAGAAAGCTTGGACAATCTCCCTTGCCCTAAAAGCAGCTCTCAACTTTAAAAATAAAAAGTAGAAAAGCAAAAAGAACTCTGACCAAAGATATTTTTTATGGGAAAGAGAACCCCTCAAACCCTGAGGAGACTAAAAACAGATTTTCTCCAGATGAAGCCCCAAAGGGTGATATAAATTATTCCCCATCACACAAGTCTCTCCTAGAAGAAATTATAAAAGATCTTAAAAGACAGCTGGAAGAAAAATGGGGAAAGGAAATGAAGACTTTACATGAGGATTTGGAAAAGGAAACAGAAATTATCTGAAGAAAATTAATTACAAAATTAGACTTAGTGAAATGGAAACATATAACTCCTTAAAAAATAGAATGGACAAAATGGAAACAGAAAACAACCCCCTAAAAACAGAATTTGTGAAATGGAAAAAGAAAATAACTCTTTAAAAATAGAATTTGTGAAATGGGAAAAAATTCATAGAACGAAACAATTCATTTAAAAATTCAATTGTACAAATACAAAATGAAATAAAAATAAATTAAATGAAGAAAATAATTCACTAAAAATGAGAACTGAACAAATGGAAATGAACGACTCAATGAGACATCAAGAATCAGTCAGGTAAAATCCCCCCAAAAAAGAAAAAATAGAAAAAAAAAGTCAAACATATTTTTGGAAAAACAACTTACCTGGAAAATAGATCTAGGAGAGACAATCTAAGTATTATTCAACTTCCTGAAAACCATAATAAAAAATTAAAAAAAAAAAAGGCTAGATAGCATTTTTCAGGAAATCATCAAAGAGAACTGCCCAGATGTCATAGAATCAGAAGGTAAAATATCCATTGAAAATATCCACCCAAGACCCTCCTAAAACAGACCCCAAAATTAAAACTCCAAGGAATATCATGGCTAAATTTCAGACCAAGGAAAAATATTACAAGGAATCAGAAAAAAAATTCAAATATCAAGGAGTCACAAGGACCTAGAAGTTTCTACCTTAAAAAATCAAAGGGTAGCCTGATATTCTGAAAGGCAAAGCTACCTTGGAATGCAACCAAGAATGAACTACCCAACTAAATGAGCATTTTTCTTGCAGGAAAGAAGATAGACATTCAATGAAACAAGTAAATTCCCTTTATTTCTGATGGAAAGACCAAAGCTAAACAAAAAATTTGACCTCCAAATATAGAACTCAAGAGAAGTATAAAAAAGTACAAAAAAAAAAAAAAAAGAAACTCCTGAGGAATGTATTTCTGTTATGGGTATGTATAAAGAGTACATGCATAATTTTATTTTTCTATTATAATAAAAAAAGAAACTGGAGATGGAAAGGGGGATCATACTGGAAAAAGGAGAGAGTGAAGGCAAAATGAGGGAAATTACATCTCAAGAAGATGCCAGGGAAACCTATTATATTAGAAGGAAAGTAGGGAAGGGAATGAATATTGTGTGAATCTTACTCTCATCAGATCTGGCTCAAAGAGAATATATTAGATATATTTGGTTTCACAGAGAAACTTCTCTCATCTTATAGAAAACTGGGAAGGGAAAAGGAAAAAGGGAAGGGGTAGGTGAAATAAAAGGGAAACCAGAAAAAGTAGGGGAAGTATAGTAGATGTAAGAAATGGGGAGGGACTTTTGAAGGGGAGGGCTGCTTGAGGCAAGTGATACTCATAAGTAAAATACTGGGTAGGAGAGAAAGGGAAAAACGAAAGAGAAAAGTATAATTTGGCATTAATAAGATAGCAGGAAATAAAGAATTAGTAATTTTTGTTTTTATTTTTAAAGTTCTTTAGTTACAAAACTTATGTATGGATAATTTTTCAACATTGACCCTTGGATAACCTTGTGTTTCAGATTTTCCCCTTCTTCCTCCCACTTCCTCCCCTAATGGCAGACAATCCAATATATGTTATATATGTTAAAATGTGTTAAATCCAATGTGTGTAAACATATTTATGCAATTCTCTTGCTGCATAAGAAAAATCAGATCAAAAAGGAAAGTAAATGAATAAAACAACAAAATGCAAGTGAACAACAACAAAAAGAGTGAAAATGTCATGTTGTGATCCACATTCAGTTCTCATAATCCTCTCTCTTGGTGTAAATGATTTTCTTCAAAACAAGATCATTGGAACTGGCATCAATCACCTCACTGTTGGAAAGAGTCATGTTCATCAGAATTGATCGTCCTATAATATTGATGTTGCCATCATCATCATTTCATTTAGCATCAGATCATGTAAGTCTCTCCAGGCCTCTCTAAAATCATCGTGCTGATTATTTCTTATAGAACAATAATATTCCATAACATTCATATGCCATAATTTATTCAGCCATTCTACAAATAATGAGCGTCTACCCAGTTTTCAGTTTCTTGCCACTACAAAAAGGGCTGAAAAAACATTTTTGCACATATGGGTCCCTTTCCCTCCTTTAAGATCTCTTTGGGATATAAGCCCAGTAGAAACATTGCTGGATCAAAGGGTATGCACAGTTTGATAACTTTTTTTATTGACAAAACATATGCATGGGTAATTTTTCAACATTGACCCTTGCAAAAACTTCAGTTTCAACTTTTCCCCTCCTTCCCTCCACTCCCTCCCCTAAATGGCAGGTAGCCCTATGCATGTTAAATATATGAAAGTATATGTTGAATACAATATATGTATACATATTTATACAGTTAACTTGCTGCACAAGAAAATATCAGATTTAATAGTTTCTACTATAAATGTGAATGGGGTGAACTTTCCCATAAAGTAGAAGCAATTAGCAGACTGGAGTAAAAGTCAGAATCCTACAATATGTTGTTTATAAGAAACATATTCAAAGCAGAGTGATACATACAGAGTAAAAGTAAAAGGGTGGAGCAGAATCTATTATGCATCAGGTGAAGTAAAAAAAGCAGGGGTAGCCATCCTGATTTCAGATCAAGCAAAACAAAAATTCATCTAATTAAAAGAGATAAGGACGGAAACTATGTCTTGCTAAAGGGTACTGTAGATAATGAAGCAATATCAATATTAAACATATATGCACCAGTTGGTATAGCATGGAAATTCCTAAAGGAGAAGTTAAAAGAGATGCAAGAAGAAATAGACAGCAAATCTATAATAGTGAGAGATCTCATCCTTGCTCTCTCAGATCTAGATAAGTCAAATCACAAAATAATGTGAAAGAATTTAAAGAGGTAAATAGAATACTAGAAAAATTAGGTATGATCTTTGGGGGAAAAAATTGAATGGAGGCACTTTCTTCTCAGAAGTTCATGGAATCCATACAAAAATTGATTTAATTTAATTGATTAAGATCTCAAAATAAAATGCAGAAAGGCTGAAATAGGAAATGCATTTTTTTCAGATCATGATGCAATAAAAAGGTCAGGGGAAAACAGACCAAATAGTAACTGGAAATTAAATAATCTCATCCTAAGGAATGAATGGGTGAAATAGCAAATCATAGGCACAATTAATAATTTCACCCAAGAGAATGACAATAATGAGATAACATACCAAAATTTGTGGGATGCAGCCAAAGTGGTAATAAGGGGAAATTTTATATTTCTAGATGTTTACTTGCATAAAATAGAGAAAGAGATCAATGAATTAGGCTTACAACTAAAAAAGCTAGAAAAAGAACAAATTAAAAACCCTCAATCAAATAACAAACTTTAAATTCTAAAAATAAAAGGAGAGATGAATGACATTAAAAGCAAAAAAAAAAAAAAACAACCATTGAATTAATAAATAAAATGAAGTTGATTTTATGACAAAACCAACAAAATAGATAAACCATTAGTTAAGTTGATTAGAAAAAAGAAAGAGGAAAATAAAATTGTTAGTCTCAAAAATGAAAAGGGAGAACTTTCCATCAATGAGCAGGAAATTAGAAAATAGAAAATAGAAACTAATTTACTGACCTAGAAAAAAATAACAAAAAAATTCATCTGGAAGAATAAAAGGTCAAGAATTTCAAGGGAATTAATGGAAAAAAATTACAAATGAAGGTGGCCTAGCTGTACCAGATCTAAAATTATAGTCATTAAAACCATTTAGTATTGGCTAAGAAATAGACTAGTTGATCAGTGGAATAGGTTAGATTCACAGGACAAAATAGTCAATAACTATAGTAATTTAATGTTTAATAAACTCAAAGACCCTAGCTTTTGGAATAAGAACTCACTAACAAAAACTGCTGGGAAAATTGGAAACTAGTATGACAGAAACTAGGCATTGACCTACACCTAACACTATATACCAAGATAAAATCAAAATGGGTTCATGATCTAGACATAAAGAATGAGATAATAAACAAATTAGAAGAAAATAGGATAGTTTACCTCTCAGATCTGTGAAGGAGGAAGGAATTTGTGACCAAAGAAGAACTGGAGGTCATTATTGATCACAAAATAGATAATTTTGATTATATTTAATTAAAAAGTTTTTTGTACAAACAAAACCAATGCAGACAAGATTATAAGGGAAGCAATAAATTGGGAAAACATTTTTACATTCAAAGGTTCTGATAAAATCCTCATTTCTAAAATATATAGAGAATTGACTCAAATTTATAAGAATTCAAGCCATTCTCCAATTAATAAATGTTCAAAGGATATCAACAGGCAATTTTCAGATAAAGAAATTGAAACTATTTGTAGTCATATGAAAAGGTGCTCCAAATCACTACTGCTCAGAGAAAAGCAAATTAAAACAAGTCTGAGATTCCATTACACACATGTCAGATTGGCTAAGATGACAGGAAAAGCTAATGACCAAGACTGGAGGGGATGCGGGAAAAATGATACATTGATACATTGTTGGTGGAACTGTGAATTAATTTAACCAAAAAAGATAAAAATCATCCAAAAACCTATTGGAAACAATTCACAGCTTTAGCAAAGTTACAGGATATACAATAAATCTACACAACTCATCAGCATTTCTATATATTACTAACAAAGCCCATCAGTAAGAGATAGAAAGATGAATTCCATTTAAAAGTATAGCAGATAAAATAAAGTACTTGTTGGTCAATGTGCCAAGACAAAGCCAAGAACTATATGAACACAATTACAAAACATTTCTCACACAAATAAAGTCAGGTCTAAACAGTTTGGAAAATATCAATTGTTCATAGTTAGGTTCAGCTAATATAATAAAAATGACACTTCTGCCTAAATTGTTCAGTACCATCATAATCATACTGCCAAAACATTATTTTATAGGACTAAAAAAATATTAAAAAATTGATCTGGAAGAGAAAAAGGATAAGAATGTCAAGGGAATTAATGGGAATTAATAAAAAAAATACAAAAAGATGTTGGCTTGGCGATACCAAACCTAAAACTACATTATAAAGTAGCAGATATCAAAACCATTTATTGGCTAAGAAGTAGAATGGTGGATCAGTAGAATAAATTAGATACACATGACACAATAATCAATCTAATATTTGGCAAACCCCCAAACTCCAGCTTCCGTACTAAGAACTCACTATTTGAGAAAAAATTCTGGGATAACTGGAAAATAATATGTCAGAAAAGCAGCATAGACCTACATCTCACATCCCATACCAAAATATGGTAAAAATGGATACATGAATTGGACATAAAGAATGATACCATAAACAATTTAGGAGAACAAAGGGAGGAATTTATAACCAAAAAAGAACTAGAAAACATTATGAAAGGCAAAATGGACAAATTTAATTTCATTAAACTAAAAAGGTTTTGCATAAACAAAGCCAACAGAAATAAGATTAAAAAGGAAGTACAAAGCAGGGAAAAAAATTTATAGACTATTTCTGATAAAGGTCTCATTTCTAAAATATATAGAAAACTGTATCAAATTTATAAGAAAATAAGTCATTCCCCAATTGATAAATGATCAAGTGATATGAACAGACAATTTTCAGATGATGAAATTAAAGCCATCTACAATACTATGAAAAAATGCTCTAAATCACTATTGATTAGAGAAAAGAAAATTAAAACAACTTAGAAGTACCACCTCAGATCTTTCAGACTGGCTAAGATGACCAGAAAATATAAATGTTGGAAAGGATGTGGGAAAACTGGGACACTAATGCATTGTTAGTGGAGTTATGGAATGTTCCAACCATTCTGAAGAGCAATCTGAAACTATGCCCAAAGAGCTATCAAATTGTAAATATCTTTTGATCTAGCAGTACTATTACTGGGTCTGTGCACAAAGGGAATCACAAAGGAGGGAAAAGAACCCACATGTGCAAAAATGTTTGTAGCAGCTCTTTTTATAGTAGCAAAGAATTGGAAAATGAGTAGATGCTCATCAAATGGGGAATGGCTGAATAAGTGGTGGCATATGAAGGTAATAGAATATTATTGTTCTATAAATATGATAAACTAGATAATTTTAGAAAGGCCTGGAAAGATTTATATGAATTTATGCTGTGAGACAAGGAAAACCAGGAATACATTGTACACAATAACAGCAAGAATGTGTGATGATCAACTATGAAAGGCTTGGTTCTTCTCAATGGTTCAGTGATCCAAAGCAATCCCAATAGACTTTGGACAGAAAATGCCATCTGCATCCAGAAAAAGAATTAAGGAGACTGAATGTAAATCATCAATACATGCTATGTTCACTTCTTTTTTCTTTTTTTAAATCTTTGCCATGGTTTTTCCCTTGTGCTCTGATTTTTCTCTCCCAAAATGATTCATAAAACAATGTATGTTAAAATAAGCAAACAAAAAAGAAAAAAAGAAAAAAAAAAAGAAAAGAGCCAATTCCATCACATCTGATCATCACATAATCTTGTTGTTGCTGTATACAATGTTCTCTTGGTTCTATTCACTTTGCAGTTCATGTAAATCTTTCCAGAGCCTTAGTATCTGATCTTGCAGTGAATAATCTAAATTAATTTATTTAAATATTCACTGCTTGACTTCCTTGATGTGCCAAGGATTCTCAAAAAAATTTTTCTGATACTAGAATGTTATGGTATTGATTCCACAGTACTCAACTTTTCTTATGGTACAACTTTCATAGGCATACATTTACATTTTACTGGAAAAATCATAGCTTTGGCTATATGGACTTTTGTTGGCAACATGATGTCTCTGCTTTTTAGTATACTTTCCAGATTTGCAGTAGTTTTTTTTTCTCTAAAAAGCAAACATATTTTTAGATGCTTGTCACCATCTACAATGGCTGCAGTCACCATCTACAGTGATTTTTGAATTCAAGAATATAAGATCTGATACTCCTTCCAATTCTTTTTTCTCTATTTAGCAGAAAGTTATAGTACCAGTTGCCAAAATCTTAAATTTTCTCTTGTTAAGCTTCAAGGCTGTGCTTATCTTCTCCTATTTCACCATCATCATTTTTTGATTATCAGATTGATATTATTTACATAGCTGAGATCATTGATATTTATCCCTGCCTCTTGGCTAAGCATCTTTTCTTTTATATTTGTATCCAATAGCCCAGTGAACCTACTAAGTGATTAATATTTTTTCTTTTTCAAAAATTCATTGATTCATCTTTCCCATTGATGATTATTATCTATGTAATGAGTTCTCATGTCTTATAATTCTGTTTCATCTACTTAGTCTAATGGTGTCCTTACTTAAGCTAATTGCTTATTGTTACTCTCAAGGTTTTGAGGACATCTGCATATTTTTGAGATCTTTTCAAGAAGTTGGAAAGGTCAAAACCCTTTTTGTAACAACACTAGTGTATTTTAATTTCTAATAAAATTGTTGTTAATAGGTATAAACCACAGAAACAAAATGTCTTGGGAGGGGACATCCTCAATAGAAACATAAAAGAGTCCTTAGAAAAAAAAGTTTGAGAGCCCCTGATACAGTAAATCAACTCAGAAGTTCAGAGTATTTGAACAATGTTTCTGATTTGAGTCTTGCCAAGTACCTTGGTCATTCATCTTGTAGCTAATCTTATAGCATGGTTACTTCTAAATGTAGAATGTTATCAGAAACAAATTTAAAACATGAATGCATAGCTCAAGAAATTATATTAAACGCAAAAGAAAACCCTAGCCATATTGAGACAAAAAAAAAGCTCACAAAAAGAACAAAATTATACTTGTTTGCATATCTCCACATTATACAATGTGTGTAGTCTCTGTGTAACATTTTTAAAGTATGCAAATACTCTGAAATGAGTTGTTTCTACATTAATTTGAAGCATATAAGATCTAGCTTAAGCTTTAATGAGTCAATTTGACCTCATTGTCTCTCTCTTTTAACTCCATTTCCCTTCCTACCAGCAAATTATTCTAGAAACCCCTATAATATTGCTTTCAGGGTGTTATTACTAGAAAACCTGCTTCTAACTGACTTTCTCTTCTGCTTTTTTTTGGGGGGGGTACTTTATTATGTGTGTATATGTGCATATGTCTCTATGTATATGTATGTGCTTCACCTATGAAAAAACTTTTGGTGGTAACAATCATTAGTAATTCATCAAATAGGCTGAATCACTAGACTCACTAAGAAGAATGGCTCCAAAAATTATTTTATTTATCTCTTAAGAAGATCTCTATGTATATCCATGCCATTCTTCAAAATCTTATTCAAATACACCTGATTGGCAAATGACATCAATGCACAATTTAGAGACCCTTTGTTATGATAATAATAATGACAGTAATGATAACTGCAATAATAATGATTAGTATTATCATCTTTAAGCTACCTGGGACAGAAAAGGGTCTTTGATAAAAAAGATCTGATTAAGGATATCAGAATCACTTGAGAACAAAATGAGGTCCATATCTTTCCTGTTGTCCTGCATGCTCCTGTAGATGTATCAATGATGTTTTAGTGAGTATTTAAAGGATGATCATCCTACAACTTTTATTTTTTAGTAAGACACATTTATTTTATCTACCTTTGGGAGGGTCTGAAGAACACTGAATATACAAGAATAGTAGTAGAATAGTTACTTGTCTCCAAGCTATTTCTACCTGATCCTATTGAAAAAAATGACAATGAGATAGCAATAACAAGAACAATGTTAATCCCCTTAATTCTATAAGAATAGATGGTAACGGAAAGGAGAAAACATACTAGTCAAAGTATTATATAAGAAGAGTTTTATGTGTTCTGAGACTGTTGTGAAACTGTGAATAGAAAACTTTGAGTACTGCTTAATTGCACCTGGGTAATAATATTGACTAATGCAACTGCTCCTGAAAATCAAAGGAATAGATGAAAAGATATAGGGTTATAAGCTCTCAGATAGCCCTGTTAAAATCATTGTGATAATCAGTATTATATGCAAAACCTTGTGTTCTAATTTTCTCCCTTTCCCCCACTCCCTCCCCTATATGACAAGTAGTCCAATATATGTTAAACATGGTAGAAATATATCTTAAATTCAATATACGCATATATATTTATACAATTATTGTGCCACATAAGAAAAATCAAATCAATTGATAAGAGAGAAAGAGAGAGAGAGAGAGAGAGAGAGAGAGAGAGAGAGAGAGAGAGAGAGAGAGGCAGAATAAAATGCAAGTGAACATCAACAAAAAGAATGAAAATGCAATGTTGTGCACCACACTCAATTCTAGAAACATCTCTTATTAGGTATATTATTAGTTATAATAGAGATGTTTTATAATGATGGTCTGCCAGTGGATCTGCTTGTTTCAGGTCTCTCTAATACAATCCATCTTCCATTCAGTCAACAAAGTGATTTTCCTAAAGCACAGATTTGCTTATATGATACTGTCTTGGACCTTCTATCCTAACTCCATAAAATTCAGCGCAGGATCCTGATTGCATTCAGAGTTCTTCATAACCTAGCCTCCTTTTTCAGACATTTTATATCTTATTCTTCACTTAGTCTGTGATTCACTGGGAATCACACAGCCTTTCTTATAATTTCATGAACAAAATACTCCATCTCTTGGTTTTAGGCATTTTTTTCTGGCTGTCCCCATGCTGGAATGCTCTCCATCCCTGCTTATTGACTTCAAAGAGTATGTAGTTGGGAATTGTAGAAGAAAAGTTGGGAAAAGAAATTAGAGTGATGTAAGAAAATATGAAAGAAAAAACCTAATAGTTTGATAAAAAGAGACACAAAAAATACTGAAAAAAATAAAACCTTAAAAAGCAAAATTAGATGGTAAAAGAGGCACAAAAATTTATTAAAATAATTTAAAATATAATAAACTAAATAAGAAAGAACTACAAATGCTCACTGAAGGAAAAAAATTACTAAAACATATAATTGTCAGAAACTAATAACTTGATGAAATATCAAAAAAAAAAAGTCAATAGAATGAAAACATAGAAGATAATGTCAAATATTTCATCAGAAAAACAACTGACCTAGAAATAGACCAGTAAGGATAACATAAGAATTAGCAGCTTCCATATTAAAGGAGTGGAGTGATTAGAATATGATATTCTGAGACAAAAAAAGCAAATATTACAACCAAAAACAATCTATTCAGCAAAACTGAATAGAATCCTTCAGGAGAAAAAAATTAATATTTAATGAGAGAATTTCAAGAATTCCTTATGAAAAGACAGAGCTGAATAAAAAAAAATTGAAAAAAAAACTTTTCAAGATTTGAAAAACATAAAAAGGTAAACCTGAAAGAGAAATCACAAAAAACTCAATATAGTTAAACTTTATATACCTATATGTGCATATAATATGTATAATTCTGAAGAACTTTCTCATTATTGGAGCAATTAGAAGCAGTTTATATAAAGGTATACATTAATTATGTTAGGGTAATATGAAAAAACAAAAGAATAAGAAAGGAGGATGCACTGGAAGATGAGGGAAGGAAGAGAGAGAATGAGGAAAATTATTTCATCCAAAATTGGTATGCAAAGAATAGCTTTTATAGTAGAGAGAAAAATGAAGGAATTCCAAGCAATTCAGTTTCGCCAGAATTGGTTCAAAGAGGGAAATATACACACACATACACATACACATATACATATATACATATATATGTATGTTGGTATACATATATACATACACACAGTTTATCTGTGTGTATGTGTATATTTATATATCTTTTTATGTGCATGTATGCACACATGTATGTCTATATACATGCATTTGTATATTTACACATATGTATATAGACATGCATTTTGCATGCATATGTATGTAAACACACAAAGTTGAGCATAGATATCTACCTTACCCAGTAGGGAAGAGAATAATAGAAAGGCAAAGGGGATAAATAAATAAGAGGAAAGGTTAAGGATAGCTTTGGTTTAAAGGAAAATAAATTTATGAGAAAAGACAGGATAAAATGAGAGAAAAAGATAAACCAAAGAAAATAAGATATAGGAAAATACACAATTAGAAATGAAAACTTTGAACATGAATGGGATGAGCTCACTCATAAAATATGAGACAGTATAATGAGTTAGAAAATAGAATCCAACATTATGCTGTTTATAAGAGTCTCAGTTGAAATAGAAGGAAATACATAGAGAGGTAAAATAAGGAGAAATAACAGAATCCATTATACTTCAATTGAAGTAAAAAAAGCTTGGGTACCAAACATAATTTCAGACAAAGCAAAAGCAAAAATAGCACTTGTTATGGAGATAATTAAGGAAACTACATTTTGATAAAAGCCACTATAAACAATAATCATTTATCAAGAGTCATTCCTCAACTGATAAGTTGTCAAGAGATATGAACAGGCAATTTTCAGGAAAAAAAGACATCAAAACTATCTATGGTCATATGAAAAAAAAATTGCTCTAAATTACTATTGAGCAAAAAAACATAAATATTTTATTCACATCAGAAATGACAAAAACTAGAAGGGAGGAGAGAAAATAAATGCCCTAATGAATTGTTGGTAGAATTATGTAGTGACCCAATAATAGATAATAATTTGTAACTATGCCAAAAGACCTATAAAACTGTACATACCCTTTGACCCATCTATATACCATTGTCTGTTTCCAAAGAGATCAAAGGAAAATTGAAAGTACCCCTATATACAAAAATATTTTAATACAATTCTTTTTAAGATAATGAAAAATTAGAAATTTAGGAAATACCAATCATTTGAGGAAAGACCAAACCAAATTGTGACATATGATTGTGAAGAGACTTTTTCTAAAATTGTTTCCCTCATCAATTCTTATGACACAATAGGACTTTGAAATAGAAAATTTTGCTTATGATTATATAAATGGCCTATATAATCAATCAGTCAATAAACATTCATTAAGCGTCTACCATATCTCAGCCACTGTGATAAGGGCCAGGTATAAAAATGCAAGCAAAAGATTGATAGTCCTTGTCCCTTGCACGAAAGGAAGCTAAAAAGGGAAAGATTTGGGGGTAAGTAGGAAGTGAGTGTAGAGGTACCTGGATAGATGGCATTATGGCTAAGTCCAAAGAAATACAAAAGCAATGCAGCTGATGAGAAATGGAAAGAAGAATGTCCCAAGTTCCTTTCTTTAAAAGAGGCTCTACTCTTTTCAACAGTGAGGTGATTCACAACATTTCGGATGGTCTTGTGATAGAAGAGCCATCTGCACCCAGAGAGAAGACTGTGGAGTCTGAGTGTGGGTCACAACATAGTATTTTCACCTTTTTTGTTGTTGTTTGCTTGCATTTTATTTTCTTTCTCACTTTTTCCCTTTTTATCTGATTTTTCTTGTGCAGCATGATAATTGTGGAAATACATATAAAAGAATTACATCATTTAACATATTACTTGCTGTCTAAGGGAAGGGGTGGGGAAAAGGGAGAGAGAAAGAAAATTTGGAACACAAGGTTTTGCAAGGGTGAATGTTGAAAACTATGCATGTATTTTGAAAATAAAAAGCTAAAACAAAACAACAACAAAAAGAAACTAGTGAATATCTTAAAGAAGGTTTTCTTGGATGAGGTTTCTTGGCATATCATTAAATAAAGTTATCCCACATCTGAAAAAAAAGACACCCTGTAGCTCTTGGCCTTGCCCTTCAACAAAAGTTCAATTAGGGGCTCAAGGGTACTAATAAAGCATGCAGATTCAATCTTTCAGGCAGATGAGATTTTCTAATGATTCATTTCCTGAGGAAGGAAGGCATAATGCAGAGGGTCACAAAGAAGTCCCAAAGCAGTATCTGGTGGGAAATGGGGACCACTAAGATCTTTTCTACTCTTTTTCTATGACTCTATGACACATTTCCTCAGTCCCTAGGGATGCATTTTCCCTTAGAGCTCACTGGCAAACTTGACCAATGTCTTTATTTCAGAATCATATAGAACAAAAAGTCATTTAGGTCCACTCTCTTATTTCTTTGAAGATATATACAGAACTTTTTCTTTTTAGAAATTCAGCTCAATGAAATGAAGCAATTTTATTATATCATTTTAGGGTATCTGTATGTTTAGAGACACATATTTTAACTCAATAGTATTGTTAATCTATTGAATCTAAGAGCATGGAAATCCCTGCTGGGTTGTGAGCATCTAGCAAGCATAAACAAGTCCTCATACAAAGTTATTCAAAAAGTGATTTGCTCCATCACCCAATAGTTCTCCACATTTTCTCTTAGGCATGCTTAGACATGCCAACCTAATGGGCACTATTGGATATTTCTAATTTTTTCCCTAATATTTCCTACCAATAGGTTCTCATAGAGAACACTACAAGATTTACAACACCATCCTACAGACTTCACAAGAATATAGTGCTTGTACAAAGGAACCTCTACTCAAAAGGACCGATACCTATAACATATCATTCTGGATGGGATTTAGTTTTTTCCATCTTCTTTGCCTGATGAACAGTGAACTTATCTAGGTTCAAAAGGCAGGCTTTTATAGAATAAGATACTGACTATTAGTAGAGCCCCCCAAAAGAGAGCCTCATTTTAATATAGTGCCTTTAAGTGTTTCTATGACATTCATTTATATGTATAAGTTCTTTTTTCTTGTTCAGAGAATATGGGAACAGAGAGCCCTCAAAGTGTGTTGACTTAAAACCTTATTAACATAATAGTTTATTTTAGTTTTATTACTGTCTTTTGTTTTTATGTAATAGTCATTTCCCAATATCCTCTTCCCCTACTGTTGTCACCACTGATGAGTTAAACAAAACCAAAGTAACTCAACATTGACCACCTCTGACATCATGAACCATATTCCACAAATAACACTTAATGAGTTAAGGGAGTTGTGCTTCATAAGGTCATCCTCATTTTATTGTTGGTATTTTATTCATTATTCTTGTTTTATTTTATTTTGCATTACTCCATCCATCTTCTTTTGGGTCTCAAATTCTACTATATTCTATTTTCTTTGGCAGTATAGTTTTTTTTTAATACTATGGACTTCTTTATTGTCTGGTAAAACCTATGATTGCTTCTCAAAATAACTTTTAAGCACTTAAAATAAACTACAAAGGATTACAAAGAAAAAGAATATGTGTGTGTGTGTGTGTGTGTGTGTGTGTGTGTGTGTGTGTGTGTGTGTGTGTGTAGAAACAAAGTTATCTAAATATCAGGAAACAATCTCACAGAACTTAGATTAAAATACCTTGCACACTAGTAATCTAATAATTAAATACCAGTTTGTTAAACCATTTCCTATAATAGAGCAAACTTTTTATTTCTAGGTTTTTGTCTTATAAAATATTACTTTAAGTTTTATTATATTTGGATAGATTCTTCCTGCTTTGATTTCTTTGGAGTATATGTCCAGTAGCAAGAATGTTTTAAAAGGTGTGAATAGTACAGTTAACTCCCATTTAATTTCTTTCCCTTTCCTTTCTTTTCCTTTTTCCTTTCCTTCCTTTCTTTGTTTCTGTCTCTGTGAGTGTGTGTGTGTGTGTGTGTGTGTGTGTGTGTGTGTGTCTGTGTGTCTGTGTGTCTATGTCTCATACTTCCTATCAGGCACTGTGCCAAGTATTTTTCAAATACTATCTTATTTGACCTCACCACAATCCTAGGAGGTACTTGCAATTTTTACTTTCATTTTACAATTCAGGAAAAAGAAGAAGGCCAGGTTGAATTGTTTGTGAATTACCATAAAACTAATGAAGTCCTGAAGCTATATCTGAACTTAGAACTGACTCCAAGCTCCAAGAATTGAGATTTTCTATTGATTGTACTATCTAGCTGTTTTCCAAAATGCTTATACCAATGTACAGTTCTACTTACAGCATATGAGGTTCTTTGTTTTTCCATACTCTTTTCAATATTTATTATTGCTGTATTTTTGTCATCTTTACTATTTACTGAGTTTGAAAAGAAGCCACAGATTTATATTAATTTACACTTCTCTTATTATTGGTGATTTTAGGGTAATATTTTATATAGTTGTTGATAATTTACTGGTCTTCTTTTGAAAATTATTCATTTCCTTTGATCACTTATCAATTGGAGAATGGTTTTTGGACTAATATTTGTGTTAATTCTCTTTGTATCTTGGATATTACATTTTAGTGATAGAAATTCGCTCTGGAGGTTCTTTCCATTTATTTTCTTGTATTACTTTTGATAAAGATTATGTTTATATAAAAGCTTTTTCATTTCAAAAATGTTTTAAATGTCTTTTTTATTATCACTTCTATCACTTGAGTTCTTTCTTTGATCAGAATTACAAAATATACTTCTTCCTCCTTTTTCTTCTTCTTCTTCTTCTTCTTCTTCTTCTTCTTCTTCTTCTTCTTCTTCTTCTTCTTCTTCTTCTTCTTCTTCTTCTTCTACTTCTTCTTCTTCTTCTTCTTCTTCTTCTTCTTCTCCTCCTCTCTCTCTCTCTCTCTCTCTCTCTCTCTCTCTCTCAATGTGACATTCTATATTTATGTCATGTATCCATTTAGAGCTTAGTGTGCAAGATATTGATCTCAACCTAATTTCTCTCAAGCTGCTATCCAATTTTCCCAACAATTCTTGACCAATAGGGAGCCTTTTAGCCCTCACTAATTTATTATATTGGGTTTATAAAATATGTAGTGATAGGCTTGAATTTTTCTGGATTTATTTATTTTTAACTATGTTAGCCAATTTATTTCAGGTAGCCCATGAATCTCATTCTAAATATCATCAGGCTGCTTAAGCTTTATGTTTACAATTTGGGATAACAAAAGAGGAAGCTAGGAGCATAGTAAAAAGTTGTACAGCTTCCCTTCCTTTCCACGCTCCTATACTCCCTCCAGGAAAGAACCCTCATGGTTTGAGACCCAATGAAATCTGGCAAATGGATGTGACCCATTATAAATCTTTTGGTCATCTGTCTTTTATCCATATTGTGGTAAACATCTTTTCAGTATTCACTTTTGCAATACTAACAATAAAAGAGACAGCCCAAGTGGTCACTGAATTCTTTATACAAGCTTTTGCAATTATGGGTGTGTCACAAGCAATAAAAACAGATAATGGACCTGCATATACCTCTCAACCTTTTGTACACTTTTGTGCACAGTGTAAGATTTCATACACCACTGGCATATCTTTTAATCCTTAAGGTCAGGCAATAGTAGAGAGGAGAAACAGAGACATTAAGACACTCCTCCAAAAACAAAAGAAAGGGGGAGCCACAGGTAACCTTAGAGAACTTCTAAATTTAGCTCTTTATACCATTAATTTTAAAATTTTTGATGAAGATAAACTGGCTCTGGCAGACATGTTTTATAAACAGAAGGGCAGTGTCCAGTGTGAGTAGCTCCACTATCTTTAGATAATCGCTAGATGATGTTGAGAGATCCAGAAAGTGGTGAATGGAAGGGACCAGATAGGTTAACTACTTGGGGAAAAGGGTTGCTTGTATTTCTACAGATAGAGAAGGAATCATATGGGTGCCAATGAGCTGTATTCACCTTGTCCATTGGAGAGAGACAGAAAAAAAGAATAAAACCTCAAAACAAAGGAGAAGACCTAAAAATCATCTGACACTGAAAGAGCATAGCTGATAATGAGACTGTTAAAGCACTTTCAAACCAGCAGGAATCATTGGATTCCTTGAGATGAAAAATTGTTGATAAGACTATTGTAGGACTTCAAAACTTGCAGGAATTATTGGATCCTGGTCCATTACAAGTAATGAAAAATAGATTCCTTTTGGACTATTTCTAGGACTCATAGACATGTATAATTCCTCATGATGATTTATGTTATTTGTTATATCACTAGTAGCCTGTGTTATGTTACTATGTGGTTACGTAATTTATGTAATTATTTGTAATACCTCCCATATTGATGGATCTATATATATACCTCTTTTAAGAATGTAACCCTTCAGAAACCTGCTAATCTGATTTGATTTCCCATTTCCTTTGGTGCTTTCATCTCTCTTCCTCAGATATCAGTGGTGTTTTCACCTCTTTTTTGAGCAGTCAGGGAAGGCATGATCACCTCCTTTTTTGGGGTTCTCACTTCCTTGAGAAGTCAGGGAAGTCATGAGCACCTATGTTCTAAAAGCAAAAGAAAGTGGGAGATGTTATAAGCCAGACTCTGAATTTGAAACAAAGAATTCTTACAAAATACTAAGTCAGTGGAATTGATAGAGACAATAGTTATCTAATTTATCATAGTTCAGTATATTGAGTTAATACTACAAGGAGATGTTATAGGCCAGAGCTTGAAACAAGATACTAAGTAGATTTGAGGAGACAATGGTTAAATCTAATTTAGCATTGATTTAATCCTACAACAAATAATGGTTTCCTAGGATATAATGATTTGTTTGTACTCAGTGTGGGGCATATAAAGAGAAGCAAACAGGGCCAGAAAGGACAAGCTCACTAGAAGCTCTTGGAGACTGAGATAGATTCATTCCATCATCCATGTCTGTGGTGGCTAGAGTCTGAAGCACAAACCTTTGGATTCGGAGAGATCCAGAGGGTAGAGAAGAAGGCAGGAGCTCAAGCTCTTAGAACCAAGGGGAGAGATAGGCCTCTAAGAAAGCTAACTGGGCCCCAGGAAAGGAGACAATACTTTGAAAGAGATAATAAAGGATTTGGGCTTTAACACCTGGCTGCACTTGTGGTGATTACTGAATTAAAATGAAGGTTGCCTTGAGACCCCAAGAAAACCTTAACAGAGAACATTACATTTTAGAGAGAACACTACAATTTTCCACTGATTTACTTTTTTATTTTTAAGCTGACAGTAAATACTTTTGAGAATTGTTGCTTTAAAATATCTGCTGGGATCTGAGGGTTATAGGTCTTTTCATTTTGTAATTTATCTCACAAAATTCTGAAAAACGTGTTCTTCAAATTAATTTCAATTTATTCTAACTATTCTATTGATTGTTATAGTATTAAATTTACAAATCCACTTGGATAATATCTCTGTCTACTGGCATAGTCTAATCATAGACCATGGTTCTCTTTCCAATGATTTTTCTATAATTAGAATTTTATAAAAGAGAAAACTGAGAGTTAAGAAGGTCACATGACTTGCTTGAGGTCATACAGGCATTATGTGTCACAGCTAGGATTTGGAATTTTCTCTGGTGATACCAAAATTCCTTCACTTTTCAGTGTACCATGTAGTTATATTTATATAAGACCAATATACATGTATATGTATACAGACACAATTCACACATTCATTCATTCACACATATAAGTTAGAGAATTACTCAATCTCAGAATTAGAAGGGACCTTAGGAGGCATCCAGCTCAGGCAAAACTTATATGACAATTGCCTCTACAATATGTGCCGATATATTTATCTCTTTCAATTGAAAACTTGCATGGGCAAACATTCTACTTTTTTTGAAAGTTCTAATTGTCAGTATGTTTCCCTTACACTAAACCTAGATCAAGATTTTCATCTTTTACCTAATGTTTCTATTTCAACTCTCTGGGACAAAAATAATATGTGTAGTCTGTCTTCCAAATGATGGTTTATAAAATACTTAAATAAAACTCTTACATTCTTTCTAAGTCTTCTCTTTAATGGACAAAATATCCTCACTTTCTCAAAACACACTCATATGACATAATGTCTAGGATTACACTGCTCTGCTTATTCTCTGCTTTATCTTCTTCAGGTGCCTAATGTCCTTGATAAAATGTGGTGACCAGAATTGAACATTATATTCCAAAAATAGCGTGATCAGTCAGGGTTCTGTACATTGTCTTTGCCTGAAAGGTACTAATTTTGGATTAGCTTATTTATTATAGTTTTATTTGACTTTCTTTTCTTACTGTTGATTCATTTCAAGCTTACATTACACTAAAAGCCAGACATTTTTTCAAGAAATGGAATGATTTTTTCAGTAACACCTCTCCATCAACAAGTTGTAAAAGTGGTTTTTATTAGCTAAAAGTAAATTATTTGCAGAAGGTAGTGTGACCTAATTGATAATTTGCTAGAGGTGGACTCAGGATGCAAGATTCTTATAATGAGGAGCTACCTGACCAATGGGAAAATCATGTAACTTCTCTGTTCCTCACATTCCTTATCTGTAAAAAGAGGGGATTAGATTTGATGACATGTAAGATTCCCTTTCTATTCATATCTCTGATCCAGTTAACAATTCTCTAAACTAAACTTCTCTTTAGTAAAATTGTCCGATCATTTTTGTTTATGAAAATCTTGTTGGAACCTGGCTGTCACACAATATATTAGCACTCCTTCCCCGCTTTATGTCATTTCAAATCTGATAACTATACTGACTATGCCTTTATCTGTCTTACTGATAAAATGTTAAATCACATGATAGAATCATAGAGATTTTTACCTGGAAATCAGCTTAGAAATGACTCAGTTCAAATTTATTATTTTACAGAAGAAGAGGTCAAGGCACAAAGAGGGGAAGGGACTTGCTCAAAGTCACACATTTAATGGAAGAATATGCTCAAAAGGTGGATCATAACTACAGTCTAAAATTCTTCTTTTCTACATGTACATAAGTGAATCTTTGATCTCTGTGGTATGGGCACTCTTATCCAAAGCAGATTGAAATCCTTCAATTTTTTAAAAATTTATTTTATTCTGAACTTGAGAAATAAAACAAATATTTCCACAATTTGCTATTCCGCTTAAATATATACTAAAGTTATCAAGTAACTTTCTTTTTTTTCTCTTTCTCCAATCTTGAGAATGTCAATCTTGGAAGTCATTAGATAACCACTAATTATCTTTACATACAAATACACATATGTATTCATTCATATATAAATGTAAAATCATTCTATATACATATATATGTGTATATATATATATACATATATGTGTATGTATATTTATCACTTTTGCATCCTTCTGGATACAAATAACATCTTCTTTTACATTTCTTTTATGTTAATTTGGGTGTTTTTAATAATGTTTTAGTTGTACAAAGTGTTTCTTAAAACAATGTAGACTGTTACTATATACAATATTCTCTTGGTTCTGCTTTTTTGGTTCTTCATTATTTTATGCAAGTCTATCTATGTTTTTCTAAGATCATTGAGCTCATTTTTATTTTTTATTATCTTGGCCCATATTTCCTCATAAATTTTCTTTTTTTTAAATAATTTTTTATTATATATATTTTTATAATATTATCCCTTGTATTCATTTTTCCAAATTGTCCCCCCCTCCCTCTACTCCCTCCCCCCATGACAGGCAATCCCATACATTTTACTTGTGTTACAATATAACCCAGATACAATACATGTGTGTAAATACCATTTTCTTGTTGCACAATAAGCATTAGATTCCGAAGGTACATGTAACCTGGGCAGACAGATATTAGTGCTAACAATTTACATTCATTTCCCAGTGTTTCTTCTCTGGGTGTAGCTACCTCTGTCCATCATTGATCAACTGGAAGTGAGTTGGCTCTTCTTTATGTTGAAGATTTCCACTTCCATCAGAATACATCCTCATACAGTATTGTTGTTGAAGTGCACAGCGATCTTCTGGTTCTGCTCATTTCACTCAGCATCAGTTGGTGTAAGTCTCTCCAAGCCTCTCTGTATTCCTCCTGCTGGTCATTTCTTACAGAGCAATAATATTCCATAACCTTCATATACCATAATTTACCCAACCATTCTCCAACTGATGGACATACATTCATCTTCCAGTTTCTAGCTACAACAAAAAGAGCTGCCACAAACATTTTGGCACATACAGGTCTCTTTCCGCTCTTTAGTATTTCTTTGGGATATAAGCCCAGTAGTAGCACTGCTGGGTCAAAGGGTATGCACAGTTTGATAACTTTTTGGGCATAGTTCCAAATTGCTCTCCAGAATGGCTGGATTCCTTCACAACTCCACCAGCAATGTATTAGTGTCCCAGTTTTCCCACATCCTCTCCAACATTCATCATTATTTGTTCCTGTCATCTTAGCCAATGTGACAGGTGTGTAGTGGTATCTCAGAGTTGTCTTAATTTGCATTTCTCTAATCAGTAGTGATTTGGAACACTCTTTCATGTTAGTGGATATAGTTTCAATTTCTTCATCTGAGAATTGTCTGTTCATATCCTTTGACCATTTATCAATTGGAGAATGGTTCGGTTTCTTATAAATTAGGGTCAGTTCTCTATATATTTTGGAAATGAGACCTTTGTCAGAACCTTTGCTTTTAAAAATATTTTCCCAATTTGTTACTTCCCTTCTAATCTTGTTTGCATTAGTATTATTTGTACAGAAACTTTTTAGTTTGATGTAATTGAAATCTTCTATTTTGTGATCAATAATGATCTCTAGTTCTCCTCTGGTCATAAATTCCTTCCTCCTCCACAGGTCTGAGAGGTAGACTATCCTCTGTTCCTCTAATCTATTTATTATCTCCCTCTTTATGCCTAAATCATGGACCCATTTTGATCTTATCTTGGTATATGGTGTTAAGTGTGTATCCATATCTAATTTCTGCCATATTAATTTCCAGTTTTCCCAACAGTTTTTTCCAAATAATGAATTTTTATCCCTAATGTTGGTATCTTTGGGTTTGTCAAAGATTAGGTTGCTATAGATGTACCCTTTTTTGTCCTTTGTATCTAATCTGTTCCACTGATCTACCGTTCTATTTCTTAGCCAGTACCAAATGGTTTTGGTGACTGCTGCTATATAATATAGCTTTAGATCAGGTACACTTAGACCACCTTCCTCTGACTTTTTTTTTTCATTAGTTCCCTTGCAATTCTCGACCTCTTATTCTTCCATATGAATTTTGTTGTTATTTTTTCTAGGTCATTAAAATAGTTTCTTGGGAGCCTGATTGGTATAGCACTAAATAAATAGATTAGTTTGGGGAGTATTGTCATCTTTATTATATTTGCTCGGCCTATCCAAGAGCACTGAATGTCTTTCCAATTATTTAAATCTGACTTTATTTTTGTGGCAAGTGTTTTGTAATTTTTCTCATATAATTCCTGACTTTTCTTTGGTAGATGGATTCCCAAATACTTTATACTCTCAACATTTGTTTGGAATGGAATTTCTCTTTGTATCTCTTGCTGTTGCATTTTGTTAGTGATATATAAAAATGCTGAGGATTTATGTGGATTTATTTTGTATCCTGCCACTTTGCTGAAATTTTGAATTATTTCTAGTAGCTTTTTAGCAGAGTCTTTGGGGTTCTCTAAGTATACCATCATGTCATCTGCAAAAAGTGATAGTTTGATTTCCTCATTTCCTACTCTAATTCCTTGAATCTCTTTCTCGGCTCTTATTGCCGAGGCTAGCGTTTCTAGTACTATATTGAATAGTAATGGTGATAGTGGGCAACCTTGTTTAACTCCTGATCTTACTGGGAAAGGTTCCAGTTTATTTCTATTGCTTACTGACGGTCTTAAATATATGCTCCTGATTATTCTAAGGAATAGTCCATTTATTCCTATACTCTCAAGAGTTTTTAGTAGGAATGGATGTTGGATTTTGTCAAATGCTTTTTCTGCATCTATTGAGATGATCATATGGTTCTTATTAATTTGATTATTAATATGGTCAATTATATTAATAGTTTTCCTAATATTAAACCAGCCCTGCATTCCTGGTGTAAATCCTACTTGATCATAGTGTATTATCCTGGGGATGATTTTCTGAAGTCTTTTTGCTAATATCTTATTTAAGATTTTAGCATCAATATTCATTAAGGAAATTGGTCTATAATTTTCTTTCTCAGTTTTCGATTGACCTGGTTTAGGTATCAGTACCATGTCTGTGTCATAAAAGGAGTTTGGTAGGATTCATCCCCTATTTTTTCAAATAGTTTATATAACATTGGATGGAGCTAATTGTTCTTTAAATGTTTGGTAGAATTCACATGTGAATCCATCTGGTCCTGGGGATTTTTTCCTGGGGAGTTGATTAATAGCTTGTTCTATTTCTTTTTCTGAAATGGGACTATTTAAGCAATTTATTTCCTCCTCTGTTAATCTCGGGAGCCTATATTTTTGGAGGAAGTCATCCATTTCACTTAAGTTATCAAATTTATTGGCATAAAGTTGGGCAAAGTAACTCCTTATTATTTCTCTAATTTCCTCTTCATTGGTGGAAAGATCCCCCTTTTCATTTGTAAGACTAACAATTTGATTTTCCTCTTTCTTTTTTCTGATCAGACTTACCAAAGGTTTATCTATTTTATTGGCTTTTTCATAAAATCAACTCTTGGTTTTATTTATTAATTCAATAGTTTTTTTTTTTTACTTTCAATATTATTGATTTCTCCTTTTAATTTTTGTATTTCAAGTTTAATATTTGGTTGGGGGTTTTTAATTTGGTCTTTTTCTAGCCTTTTAAGTTGCAAGCCCAATTTGTTAATCTTCTCTTTCTCTATTTTCTTCAAATAAGCCTCTAAAGATATAAAATTTCCCCTTATTACTGCTTTAGCTGCATCCCACAGATTTTGGTATGATGTCTCATCATTGTCATTATCTTGGGTGAAATTATTAATTGTTTCTATAATTTGCTCTTTCACCCAGTCATTCTTTAAGATGAGATTATTCAGTTTCTAATTACTTTTTGGTCTATTTATCCCTAACTTTTTACTGAATGTAGCTTTTATTGCATTGTGGTCTGAAAAGAAGGCATTTATTATTTCTGCCTTCCTACATTTAATTTTGAGATCTTTATGTCCTAATATATGGTCAATTTTTGTATAGGATCCATAGGAACTGCTGAGAAGAAAGTATATTCCTTTCTATTGCCGTTCAGTTTTCTCCAAAGGTCTATCATACTTAGTTTTTCTAATGTTCTATTTACTTTTTAAATTTCTTTCTTGTTTGTTTTGTGGATTGATTTGTCTAAATCTGAGAGTGCAAGGTTGAGATCTCCCACTATTATAGTTTTACTGTCTATTTCTTCTTGCAACTCTCTTAACTTTTCCTTTAGAAAGTTAGATGCTATACCACTTGGTGCATATATGTTTAGTATCGATATGGCTTCATTATTTATGCTACCTTTCAGCAGTATATAGTTTCCTTCCTTATCTCTTTTAATTAGATCAACTTCTGCTTTTGCTTGATCTGAGATAAGGATAGCTACCCCTGCTTTTTTGGCTTTACCTGAAGCATAATAGATTCTGCTCCAACCTTTTACCTTTACTCTGTATGTATCTCCCTGCTTTAAGTGTGTTTCCTGCAGACAACATATTGTAGGGTTCTGATTTTTGATCCAATCTGCTATCTGTCTCCATTTGATGGGATCGTTCATCCCATTCACATTTACAGTTAAAATTACTAATTCTGTATTTCCTGCCATCGTATTATCCCCAGATTATGCTTTTTCCCTTGACCCCCCTGATCCCCCTCCCCGATATTTAATTTACAGACCCCCCTTGTGACGCGCAACCCTCCCTTTTTTTTTTAGTATCCTTCCCCCCTCCCTCCAAGTCCCTTCACTTATTCTCCTTTTCCTTTTCCCTTTTTCTCTCCCCCCCTTTTAATGAGGTGAGAGAAAATTCTCTGAAAAACGAATATGTTAATTATTTACTCTTTGAGCCTCTCCTGATGAGAGTAAGATTCACACAATGATTCTCCCCCTTACTAAATTCTCTCAGATATGGTGTATTTTCTATGCCTCTTCCTGGGATGTAGTTTCCCTATTTTTATCATTCCTTCCCCTTTTTCTGAAACGACCTCCTTCCCTTTACTACACCCCCCTTTTTCTTCTTTTATATCAGTAAAATCAAATTATCCTTGAGTACTTTTTATATACCCACAACAGAGTTACAGTTCTCAAGGGTTCTCTGTACCTTTTTCTGTTTCTCTTCAGTCTTGTGGATGTAGATCAAATTTTTTGTTTAAGTCTGTTTTTTTTTTCTTAGAAACATATAGAATTCCTCTATTTCATTGAATGACCATCTTCTTCCATGGAAAAAGATGCTAAACTTAGCTGGGTAGTTCATTCTTGGTTGCAGTCCTTGATCTTTTGCCTTACGGAATATCAGGTTCCAGGCCCTTCTATCTTTTAATGTGGAGGCAGCCAGATCTTGAGTGACCCTTATTGTGGCACCTTGGTATTTAAATTGTTTTTTTCTAGCTGCTTGCAGGATTTTCTCCTTTGTGTGGTAATTCTGCAGCTTAGCCACTATATTCCGTGGTGTTCTTTTTTTAGGGTCTATTTCAGAAGGAGTTCGATGAATTCTTTCCACATCTACTTTCCCTTCTGTTTCTATTATCTCTGGACAGTTCTCTTTGATAATTTCCTGTAAAATAGAATCTAGGCTCTTTTTTTGGTCATAGTTTTCTGGAAGTCCAATGATCCACAGATTATCTCTCCTAGATCTATTTTCCAGGTCTATAGATTTTCCCAGTAAGTATTTGACGTTCTCCAGCTTCTCATTTTTTTTTTTTTTTGTTTTGTTTGACTGATTCTTGGGTTCTCTGTGAATCATTCATTTCTATTTGTTTCATCCTGACTTTTAAGGAGTTATTTTCTTCTTTCATAGTTTTTAGTTCTTTTTGTAAATGCCCAATTTCATTTTTAAATGAATTATTTTGCTCTATTGAATTTTTTTTCCATTTCCCTAATTTTTTTTTGAGAATTATTTTCTTTTTCCAATTCAGAAATTCTATTTTCTTGAGACTTTTTTATCTTTTCCAATTCAGAAATCCTACTTTCCTGTGATCTTTTAACCTTTTCTAATTCACAAATTTTTTTTCCCTGCATCTCCTGTGAATTCTTTATTTTTTCCAACTCCAATTTCAGGACGTTGTTATTCTCTATCATCGCTTCCCTTTCCTTTCCCCATTTTTCTTCAAACTCCCTTAACTTTTTAATAGTCTCTTCTAGGAGAGAGTTATGTGATGGGGGGCAGGAATCGTTCCCTTTTAGGTTGTTATCTGCTGAATCTTTGCTGTTAACTTCCTCGGGGTTGGATACCCGCTCTTTCTCTGTGTAGAAGGAATCTATAGTTTTTCTGGCTTTTTTGTTCATTTTAAAAAAATCTTTTGGGGTCTGTCTCTGGGGTAGGAAATTATTTATTTACTTCTTTACCAGCTTCCTCCCAGACTGGATGGATGCAGCGGCTCTTGGGCCTGAGCTAAGATAGAGCTCTAGGAGAGAGTTCCCCACCCCCTCCCTGGAAGTGCCTCAGAGGTGACTAGCAGTGCTGTGCCTTGAGGGCGTTGTGTTCTAGCGGCTTCCCTGACTTTGAGATTGAAGTAAAGAAGGCACAAAGCCCAGCCTATGCTTCCTGGTGGGGCGTGGATGTCTGCAGCAGGTAACGTGAAAAGCCCCTGCGCTCAAACTGGAAGTGTCTGCCAGAAACCGTGGCCCCTAGTTCAAAGGTTCTGCTTCTCTGGGACTTCCAGAACTGAGTTCCACACCCTTCAGCTGAGCTAGGCAGTGTGTGTTGCCTTGGGCCATATCTGCCCTTGTCAATCTCTTAACTAGTCTTAGATAGGAGTTGAGGCCACACCCCCTGGTGCGGAGATCTGCTGAGTCACCCCCAGGATCCGGGGAAAATCTAATCTATCTGAATTTTTAAAGTGTTTAGATTTCCCTTCTGAACTGCTATATTATAAGCAGAGAAGAGCTAACAGCCTGTGCCAGATTCCTTTATCTCAGTGGCTTCTCTGATCCCAGAGCCCTTCCCAGCGCAATCGGCGCAGTATGCTAGCACCCAGCCGTCTGTGCTGGCCTGTCTTCTTCCTCCCCTGGGAACTGACCTTTTCTGTTGAAACTCCAGATTCTCTTCAGCTGGTAAGTCATGCTTCCAGTCCTTGTGGTATCTATCAGTCCAGCGCTATTTCTGAGGCTGATTTATCTAATTGGTTGTGAGGGAGTAAGGACGTTCACAGAGTCGTGTGTTTCTTCTCCGCCATCTTGGCTCCGCCCCATAAATTTTCTATAGAGGAAGTAAAAATTATTGTCTTCCATTCCTCCCTCCCTTCCTTCCTCCCTCCTTCCTTCCTTCCTTCCTTCCTTCCTTCCTTCCTTCCTTCCTTCCTTCCTTCCTTCCTTCCTTCCTTCCTTCCTTCCTTCTTTCTTTTCTTCTTTTCCCCTTTCTCTCTGTCTCTCTGTCTCTTTGGTTTTCTTTAAATGTCTCCCCTCTGTTTCTCTCTCTCCTTATCCTTATGTATGTGTGTATGTGTGTGTGTGTGTGTCTGTCTGTCTCTCTTTTTCTCATTCTTTCCCTCACAAAATACCAGCATATTTAGGCAGGCAATTTATTGATTCTTTCTTCCTATATGTTAAGCTCTTCTTTTAACATCCTTGACTTTTTCTTTTACATCCCTTCTCATGTGTAAGTCTCACTGGTACATGTTGCAGCCAACTTATACCCACTAAGAATCTTTCTTTTATCTATAAATTGTCTTGTACTTTTCATTTATCCAAGGAGTAATATTATAAGATTGGCAGCCATATTGCATCTCTACAAGCAATGGGAAATGATAGAATTCTGCATTTGCGAGAAATCTGCCCATCCATAACAATGTATAAAATCAGTCTCCTTTAAAAATCCTTTATTAAATCTATAATATTAAGTCTATATCATGTATAACAAATTTCCCTTCAATAGTAAAAATTTTATATCTTTAAGCCATGAAGAGAAAGGGGAAATTTTTTTTTTTTTTTTTTTTTTCCCTTTATATCTTTTTTTTTTTTTTTATTATATATATATATATATATATATTTTATAATATTATCCCTTGTATTCATTTTTCCAATTTACCCCCCCTCCCTCTATTCCCTCCCCCCGACGACAGGCAATACCATACATTTTACATGTGTTACAATATAGTCTAGGTACAATACATGTGTGCGAATATCACTTTCTTGTTGCACAATAAACATTAGAATCCGAAGGTACATGCAACCTGGGCAGACAGATATTAGTGCTAACAATTTTCATTCCCCTCCCAGTGTTTCTTCTCTGGGTGCAGCTACCTCTGTCCATCATTGATCAACTGGAAGTGAGTTGGATCTTCTTTATGTTGAAGATTTGAAAGGGGAAATTTTTGAATGTTTGAGCTTACTGCTAATCCTCATTTAGGTGGTCTTCAGGAAGGAAGCTATTGAGAATGTATGCCTTCAAGTCCCCTATAATTTCATTGATTTTATTGAAAATTGGTATGAAATCAGCTGGAAAGGTTTACTGATTTGGGATTTAAGTTAAATGGATCATAATAACTTGAATTGGAAGATATCTTAGATATCATCTGGCTCTCCCTTATTTTAGAGATGATGAAGCTGAGGAATGAAGAAGAGAATTACCTGCTTAAGGTAAAACAGATCTTGGGTATGCTGGAGTGCTCCAAGAACTGATTGTTAATTTTTTATTGTGAACATTGCAGAAATCTGCAATTGCTACAAATGATTTAATGATTGTCTAGAATTAAGAAAGCAATGAAGAGCATGTTAATAATACAGATTAAGTTCTAAAATATGCTGTGTAAACTTTTTTTTTCTGAAATACATGTTGTTAAATATTTACCAGCAAACTACTTCATATTTGGGTGATACATTGTTGGTGGAATTGTGAATACATCCAGCCATTCTGGAGAGCAATTTGGATCTATGCTCAAAAAGTTATCAAACTATGCATACCCTTTGTTCCAGCAGTGTTACTACTGGGCTTATATCCCAAAGAGATCTTAAAGAAGGGAAAGGGACATGTATGTATTGAATGTTTGTGGCAGCCCTCTTTGTAGTGGCCAGAAACTGGAAACTGAATGGATGCCCATCAATTGGAGAATGGCTAAATAAACTGTGGTATATGAATATTATGGAATATTATTGTTTTGTAAGAAATGACCAACAGGATGATTTCATAAAGGCTTTGAGAGACTTTCATGAACTGATGCTGAGTGAAATTAGCAGGACCAGGAGATCATTACATACTTCAACAACAATATTTTATGATGATCAATTCTGATGGATGTGGCCCTCTTCAACAATGAGATGAACCAAATCAGTTCCAATAGAGCAGTAATGAACTAAACCAGCTACACCCAGTGAAAGAACTCTGGGAGATGACTATGAACCACTACATAGAATTCCCAATCCCTCTATTTTTGTCCGCCTGCATTTTTTATTTCCTTCACAGGTTAATTGTAAACTATTTTAAAGTCTGATTCTTTTTGTACAGCAAAATAACTGTATGGACATGTATACATATATTGTATTTAACTTATACTTTACCATATTTAACATGTATTGGTCAACCTGCCATCTGGGGGAGGGGGTGGGGGGAAGGAGGGTAAAAATTGGAACAAAAGGTTTTGCAACTGGCAATGCTGAAAAATTACCCATGCATATAACTTGTATATAAAAAGCTGTTGGGATAAGAGCTGGAGGAGATTCAGAGCCAGGATTCAAGAAGAGGGTCTCTGCATTATATCAGGCCTGACGGGGCTCTCTGCAGGAAGGGAAGTCACTTCTCTGGACAAGAGTTAACAACAACTGCCTGGAGACAACGGTTCACTACAGAATCTGTCTGAGAGATTTGAGTAGACACAGCAGATCTCTTCCCAGAGAGTGATCCGGCAGCTTCTAGAGACGACAGCTCGCTACATTTGGCGTCCACACGTGGGGCAAGGACTTTTGCTTATCCTGACAAGAGGAGCTAGACCAGACCTTCGCAATTTGGTGCCCGAACAGGGACAGACACGGTCCTGATTCCAGTGGAAAAGCCTCCCATCCAGATAGCTCTTATCCTTCTCCAGGCCGATCTGCTCTCTGGGCCCAGTGCTGTCTCTTTTATCCTCCCAGAGAATGGGCGTGGGATAATGCAAGGGCTTCTGGGAAGAACCATCCCAGCCAATGAGCTTGCCCCCTCTATCAAGTCAACCTGAGTTCTCACCTTGTAATCCTAACAAAAAGCTATAATAAAAAATTGCCTAACTATTTAGATGTAGTCAATTATAAATGAAGCCTCTAAACAAATTTTTAACCTCATGTCTGTGGGACACACACACACACACATATATATATATATATGTAATTATATATGTATGTATTATATTTATTTTATATAAATATCCTTGATATTTCCTTGATTATCCCATATGTACTGCATTAAGCATTTGAAAAGCATTATTTTGAGGTTTCCCAGACTGGCAAAGAGTTCTTTTTATCTATCTGTCTGTCTGTCTATCTCTCCCTTTCTTACACATACACACATACCCCACCCCACACATACATCACATCACAAAGGTTAATAACTCTTGTTTCAGAGCCTGAGAATAAGAAAGTGTATTGAAGAGGAGAGTTTACTTATCATATATAAAAAGACACAGTCTGCTAGCAGCCCTGACAAACATGCTTCCCATTGGGGAGAGGGAAGATTGAAGCTGTATAACCTATATGCCAGTCCATTAGGGAGTTCAGAACATAGATTCTTTTCAAGTAAGTGACAACCAGAAATTATTAATCTGGCAAGACTACTTATGAATTTCCAGGTGGTCCAAAGGTTAATGAAGAGATGTGCCTTTGGGCAAATAACCTGCAGTATATTTCAATGATGATGTGTGCAACAGCGTTTATTATTTAGAAAATATGTGATATGAAAATAAGGTGGGTCAGTTAAATATAAAGAGCAAAGCGTAACAGATGGATAGCCCATGGGCCTTTCTGGGGCTTATGAAATGTAAAAATACCTAAAGCAAGGCATTCAAATGTTTGGTTTATCCTCTTCACTGTCCCTCTGGAAAAATACGACAAAAATTTTTGTGGCAAGATTAGGTTTGGATGGGTTGTTACCTCTGCAGATGGAAGGAAAACTCACATGGAAGAAATTAAAGATGCACTGAAGTATTCCTTTGGATAGCATTAAATTTCCTTTCTGTGTTTATAAGAATCCTCATAGAAGTAATATGACATAGCTATTGTCTTTATATTCAACATGCTTCTCAATGAAAATTTCACTACCTGGAGAGGAGAGCCAAGATGGCAGGATAGAGAAAGCACTCAGTTGAGCCCTCCCAACATATCCTGCAAACAACTTTAAAATAATAGTTCAAATTGAATTTTGGAGTGGCAGAGCTAAGAAAAGATCTAAGTGAAATATTCATCTAGCCCAAGACAATTTAGGAAATTGGAAAAAGACATCTGTGACATGGAGATGGAGGTTAGTCAGAGCTTACATGGATGGAACACCAAATGGTGGGACTAGCTAATAGTAAGAGAAGAAGCTGCACCTATGATAGCTCTCAAGGTCTGATAAGATGACTGATTAGAAAAAGATTATAGGGGTCTCCTACCCTACCACTTGACAAAGAACCAGATGCTCCTTGGAAAATCCATGGTCTAAATCTACATCAGGGTCATAATTCAAGGGAATAAGAACAGTTTTGGCCAAGAATGAGTTTAAGCCCTGAGACCTGAGAAGCAGTGTAACTCTCAACCACAAAGGTATAGGGACCCTGAGGAAATTTACCAAATGGAAATGAAAAGAAAAAGTATTACTTTCAATCACAAGGGATCCAGGGTCCTTCTTGGGTAAGGACAAGTGTGCATAACACAAGAGCAATGACTATATTTCTCCCTAGATCAAAACATGTTGGAAGCACTGAAAACTTCTAAACATCCAGAATTAATTCTGAAATCAAGCCCAAAGCTTGAGACAATGTCTCTTCATGACAGAAATATAGCTCAGTTTTAATATAAAATGGGAAAAAAAAAACAAAGTCAATCAGCAAGAGATAGAAAGAGAAATTGTATTTAAAATAACTAGAGACCAAATAAAATATTTGGGTATCTATCTGCCAATACAAACTCAGAAACTTTATGAACACAATTACTAAAAACTTTTTCACACAAAGTTAAATCTAAACAATTGGGAAAAAATCAATTGCTTATGAGTACATTGAGATAATATAAAACTTTGATTGAGATAATATAATAAAAATTACAATTCTACATAAATTAGTCTTTGTATTCTGTACCATACCAGTCAAACTACCTAATAAAATTATTTTCTACAGCTAGGAAAAACAATAACAAAAGTCATCTGGAAAAATAAAAGAATATCAAGGAAATTAATGAAAAAAGAATGCAAAGGATGGTGGCCAAGCAGTACCGCAAGTAAAACTAAATTGTAAAGTGATAGTCATCAAAATCATCTGACACTGACTAAGAAATAAAATGGTAGATCAGTGGAATAGATTAGTTACACAAGACATAATAATCAATGATTACAGTAATATATTGTTTGATAAACAGAAAGACTCCAGCAGATGGAATTAAAAACTCACTATTTGACAAAATTTGCTGGGAAAATTGGAAAATAATATGTCAGAAACTTGGCTGAGATATCCATCTCACACCCTATACCAAAATAAGATCAAAATGAATACATAATTGAGGTGTAAAGGGTGATACTATATATAAGCAAAACAAGAGAACAAGGGATAATTTACCTATCAGATCTTTGGAGAAGGGAGGAAATTATGGTCAAAGAAGAGCAAGAGAAAATTATGACATGAAAAATGGATAATTTTGATTACACAAAATTAAAAATGATTTGCAATACAAAACCAAATCATTCAACATTAGAAAGAAAGCAGAAATCTGGGGAAAATAATTTACAGCCAATGTTTCTGATAAAGGCTTTATTTCCAAAATATATAGAGAACTGAGTCAAATTTATAAGAAACAAGTCAAGAAAAAAAAAACATAAAAAAGAAAAGAAAATTGAGTAGGGTGAAATAAACAATTAGTAACTATTAATAAATGTAGAGAGCAGGTTTAGGAAAACAGAATGTGGCAATATCTTGTTGACAAGAGAAACACTTGAAACATAAAGACACAAGAGTTCGAATAAGGAGCTGGAGAAAAATCTATTAAGTTTCAGCTAATATAAAAAAGGGCAAGGATGGCAATCATGATATCAGATAAAGCAATTGCAAAAAATAGACATAATTAAAAGAGATACAGGTAAAGTACATGTTCCTAAAAGCTACCAAAATAAAATAATATCAATATTAAACATACATTTACCAAGTAGTATAGTATGAAAGTTCCTAAAGGAAAAAAATAAATGAATTATAGGAAGAAATCATACTAGTTGGAGATTTAAACTTTTCTTTTCAGAGCTAGATAAATATAACCATGAAACAAATAAGAACTTACAATGCTAAATAGAATATTTTAAAAATTAGATATGATAGACATCTGGTAAAACTGAATTGCAATAGAAAGGAACATATCTTTATTTCAATCTTAAATTACATCTTTATAACAACTGATCATATATTAAGGCATAAAAAACCTCACAACCAAATGCAGAAAAACTAAATATTAAGTGTCATTTTTTGAGATCATAATACAATAAAAATTACATTCATAAAGGGCCATTTGATTTTAAAAAATCAAATAGAAATAAAATAATTTAATCATAAAGAATGGGTAGATCAAAGAACAAATCAAAGAACAACATATAATTTCATTAAAGAGATTGACAATAAGGATATAACATTGCAAAATTTGTGTTATTTGAAGTTTATATCTCTAAATTTGGAGGGAGAGAGAGCAAGAGAGTGAGTTAGAGAAAACAGGACAGATCGAGAGAGAGAAAAAGACAGAGAAATAGAGAGAGAGAGAGTGTGTGTGTGTGTGTGTGTGAGAGAGAGAGAGAGAGAAAGAGAGAGAGAGTGAGAGAGACAGAGAGAGAGAGAGAGAGAGAGAGAGAGAGAGAGAGAGAGAGATAAAGAGAGAAAGGGAGGGAGGGAGAGACACACACACATCAGGGAGTGGAGGGAGCACATCAATGAATTAAACATTCAACAACAACCAAAGGAATAAAAAAGACTAGAAAAATAACATATTAAAAATCCCTACTAAAACAGCAAAATTGAAATCCTGAAAATCAAGGGAGAGATTAATTAAATTAAAAGAAAAAATGAACAAATAAAACTAGTAGCTGGTTATGTGAAAAAAGCAATAAAATAGATAACCACTATAAAAATTTAAATTTAAAAAAGAAAGAGGAAAACCAAGTTACTAGAATAAAAATGAAAAATAAAAGTAAAGCTATTAACAATGAAAAGGAAATTAAAGCAAGAATTAGTAGCTCTTTTGCTCCCTTATATGCCAATGAATCTGACAATCTAAATAAAATGGATGAGTATATAAAAATATAAATTATCCAGACCAACAGAAGAGAAAATATAATACTTACATAACAATATTTTAGAAAAATAAATTGAACAAACCTTCAAAGAGCTTCCTAAAAGAGAAAAAAAAACGCCTGGAATCAAATGGATTTACAAATGAATTCTATCAAATATTTAAGGAACAATTAATTCCAAAACATGTAAATTAAAAAAAAATTGCACTAAAATAATTTTGACATCTAAACCAGGAAGAGGAAAAGAGAGAAAGAAAACTATAGATAAAATTCCTTCATCAATATCAATTCAAAAATATGCAAAATACTATGAAGGAGATCACAGAAATTTATCACAAAGATTATAAATTATGAATGAGTGAGATTTATGCTACTAATATAGAGCTGGATCAATATCAGGAAAAATTAACAGCATTATTGGCCATATCAATAACAAAAATAAGTCATATGATTATGTAATAAGTATAGAAAAACCTTTTGAAAAATACCACACTCACTTCTATTTAAAATGCAGGGAATAGGAATAAATAAATTCTTTTTTACAGTGCTAAGTGATATCTCTCTACAATCAAGAACAAGTTTTATCTGTAATGAAGATAAACTTGAAACCTTCTCAATACTATGAGAAGTAAAGCAAGGAGATCCCTTATCATTATTCAGTATTGTATTAGAAATGCTGGCTATAACAAGAATATGAGAAAAAGAAATTGAAGGAATAAAAATAGGTAATGCAGAAATAAAAACTAGTACTCTTTGCAGATTATATGAGGATACTCAGAAAATCATAGAGAATCAACTAAAAAGCTAATTGAAAAAAAAAATAGTAAAGTTGTAGATTATAAAATTAACTTACATCAATCATCAATATTTCAATATAAAACCAGCAAAACTCAGCAAGAAGAGAAAGAGAAATCCCATTCAAAATAACTGCCAAAATATGTAAAATATTTGAGAGTCTATTTGTCAAGACAAAGTCAGAGATTATATGAACACTATTAAAAAGGATTTTTCACACAAATAAATATATCTAAATTACTAGAGAAATATTACTTGCTATGAAGAGGCTGAGCCAGTATAATAACTAATAACTAGCTAAGTTAATTCATTTATTCAATGCCATACTACTCAAACAGCCAAAGAATTATTTATAGAGCTTAAAAAGATATAATATCTAAAAAAACAAAAGGTCAAAATTATCAGTGGAATCAATTAAAAAAAAATATGAAGGAAGACAGGCCAGTAATACTAGATTTCAAACACAGTTACAAAACAGTAATTATCAAAACAATCTGGTACTGGTTAAGAAATGAAGTGGTGGATAATGGTTCACAATATACAGTGGTAATTGATCATAGGAATCCAGTTTGATATACTCAAAAGTCCAAACTTTTCAGCTAAGAACTTTACATTTGTGAAGAATTTCTGAGAAAACTGGAAAGTAATTTGATAGAAATTAGGCATAGACTGACATAACCATATAGCAAGATACAGTCAAAATGGAGAAATAATTTAGACATAAAGGGTGCCATAAAAATAAATTTAGGGAAGCATAGAATACTGTACCTATCAGATCTATACATAGGGAAAGAGATAATTCAATAAGAAATAGAGAAAAGGAAATAACATATATTATTTTGAGTACATGAAATTAAAAAGGTTTTACACAAACAAAATTGAAGCACCCACATTGAGAAGGAAATCTGGAAGATGGTGCATGCTTGAATGTGTGTGTTTGCATGTATGCATGTCAATATGTGTGAAGTTTCCTAATAATGACTTATTTTCTTAAATATATAGGGAACTGAGTCAAAATTTATGAAAATAAGAGCCACTTCCCAGTTAACAAATTGTCAAAGGATAAGAAAAAGAAATTTTCAGAAGAAATCAAAGCTATAGATAAACACATAACAATGTTCTATATCACTACTAATTAGAGAAATGTAAATTTAAAAATCTCTGAAGGACCACCTCCTATCTATTAGATTGGTTCACATGACAGTAATGGAAAATGACAAATGGGGAGATGTAGAAAAACTGGGACAACAATGTACTCTTGGTGAAGTTGTGAACTACTCTAATCATTCTGGTGAATAATTTGAAACTATGTCCAAAGGGCCATAAAACTGTACATAGCTTTTGAACCAGGAATACCACTATCGCATCTGTATCCCAAAGAGATCAAAGAAAAGAGGAGGATATATTTGTACAAAAACATTTATAGCTTCTCTTTTTGTGGTGGCAAAGTATTAGAAATCTAGAGTATACCATCAATTGGGGGATGGATATATATGATTGTGATGAAATTCTATTGTGCTAAAAGAAATGATGAGCAGGGTGCTTTCCAAAATAACTGGGAAGTCTAATAAAAATCCATACAAATGAAGTGAGAAAAATCAAGAGTACACTGTATACAGTAACAACAATCTTATAAGAATTATCAGTGGTGAAAAACAGATATTCTCATCAAGATAATTATTCAAAAAAATTCCAAAGAAGCCATTTTTAAAGTGTCCTTATCTAGAGAGATCTGATCTGATGTACTCTGAATGCATATTGAAACATATTTTAAAACAAACAAACAAAAAAAAACTTTTTCTTTTAGTCTGTGTTTTATTTTGTAATCTGGCTACAATGAAAATATGTTTGAATGATGTCACATATTTACTCACTAAAAAAATTGCTTGCCTTCTCAAGGAGGGGAAGGGGCAAAAAGGAAGGAGAGACTGGAAATCAAAATCAAAATATACATATGTGTGTGTGTGTGTGTGTGTGTGTGTGTGTGTGATCCTCTATGCTATCCTTTCCAGGCTTTTGAAGCTTGTTCTTGTTATTCAGTTGTTTCAGATCCTTTGTGATCTCATTTGTGAATTTTGTGACAAAGATACTTTAGTAGTTTGCCATTCCTTTCTCCAATTCATTTAATAATTGAAGGAACTGAGGCCAACAGAGTTAAGTGATTTGCTTAGCTTAAGTATCTGAAGCTGGAATTGAATTCAACCCTTCCTGGCTGAGCCCCCTTTCTAATACTATCTTTATAATACCCCTTCCCACAATGTGCCCAAGTAATTGTTATCCTTATTCGCAATATCATAGTTTCAGAATTATAACTAATGAAAATAAATCATAATACGTGAGGACCAATGCAGGAACTGCAAAGACATTTGTATTTCTTTCCCTAGGACAGATTTATTTAGGAAGAAAGCCAGTCAGAAAACTTAGCTTACATGCCGATTGTACTATTTACTAAATATGTAGCCATGGTCACTTTATTCCTCTGGTCTTTTAGGTACTTCTTTTTGGAGATAATGATATTTGTATTATTGATTCCATAAGACTGTGGTAATGCTTCAACTAGATAAATAATGCTAAAAGACTTTTCTAACTATTAAACAATATTTAGAGGTAAGCCAAATCATGTATAAAAATATTTTTTTATGGGCATTCATTATAAAACAATATGTAAACATAAATGGTTAATTTGGTAGGTTTATAATCATAGTCATTGAATTTTGTCTCAGCCTCAGTTTTCTCCTATATAAAATGGGGATAATGATTACACTGCTTATATTATAATGTTGTGAAGAAAAAGATTTGTAAACCTGTCATTTAACTATTCTCAGTCTCAATTTTCTCAACTGTGAAAGAAAAGGAGTGGATCGGTGATCTCCAATATCTTTTCTAGCTCCAAAAATTTCCACAATACTTTGGTCCTAAGTACTAGAGAATTATGAGTAATTGAATAATAATGTTTTCCAAAGAAATTTCACCTTCATTGTTACATTCAATTCCTGTAACAATAACAACAAAAGACTTTAAGGTAGGCAGGAGCAAAAGTATAAGTTTTATCACCATTTAACTGATGTTTTGAAATCCAGGTACACCTTAACTATGAAATCCTAGATTTATACAAAGATAATTTGGAGCAGATTGTAGGATTTACAGGTAGAAAAAGAATTTTGAAGGTCATCTTGTCCAACCCCCTCATTTTATAAGGCAGGAAACAGATTCTGAGGTGTTAGTGACATGAACTTCTAGTAAAAAGGAATATCAGAATTTGAGCCCAAGACCATTGACTTCAAAACTCATACTTTTTCTAGTACACCTCACTGTTGTTTCACATAAAGTCTGGAAAGTGATCTCAGTATATTTTAAAATATATATTTTTAAAGATTTTAAACAACTTTAGAGAAACCTATCTATTATGTATCCTTTGAGCCATAATAGGATATTTGTAGAATTTTGATATTAATTCCTTAAAAATGTTTTCCCCAAAAGGTTGCTGCTCATTTTGTAAACTTTCTGGTAGTTATAAAATAGTTAATGGTTATCAAGAGAAATTATGGAAATCTCCCCAGAATACATTTTTTTTTAAAAAGGAGGGATTCTCAGTTGTCACTAATTTTTTTTTTATAACACTTCTGCCTGAAGGTGTTGAGCAAAGACTAGCTAAAATTGAAGTTCACTTCTTGCCCTAAAATTCTATATTTCAAAGACCAATTCTCAGGGAACCTTTTGTATGTGAAAATATCAGGGTTATTACCTTGTTATAGAAAATTTGTTCTATAAAGATGTCATTCTTGACAGCCATGTTGATATCTTTGCAGTTTGGGGTGGAGTAAAGATGGTTAATCTTGGCCTTAGAAGACTTGAGGTTTTGTTTTACTTTCAGTATATACAACTATATCACGTTGGACTGGTGACCCACTTTTTCTTTTACAAAAGGCATTATTTACCTCTATAAAATAACTTGGACATCTTGCTTATTATTATTTTTATAAGTCACTCCTCCACATCTTTTTGATAAAATCTGTGATTTTTTTGGTATATGGAGGTCTCATTGAGAACATTTCCCTCTCAATGTAGGTTGGTACCAATTGTGGAATTTAGGATCTTAGACGGTTGCCTGAAAGTTGGGTCCAGGATCACACAACCAGTATGTCTCAATGATCAGAGTTGAATAGAGATCTTCCTATTCCAAGAAACAATTCTCTATTCAATATATCAAGCTTCTTCAACTATTGTCATTATGATTATCATTCCTCCCTTATTATCTTTCCCATTGCATACACAAATGCCCAGAGTGTGTAAAAGGTTTCCTGTTCTAATTTGTCCACTGGATATTTAACTTTAGCTTATCCTAGTAATGTATGAATATCTGCTATTGTTTTTTGGAAGCCTTATACTCCCATCACTATAGAATGGTATCAGAAGTAATCCTAGCAATGACAATTGCTGTTAAGCCTCCTTCTTTTAAAGTGCATTAAATTGATCAGTCTCCATAATCTGTATTAAAATAGATCATGTGCCTAATATGAGGAAGAGTGACAATTCTTATAATTAAGTGTTATGATTGGTAAAAAGACCACAGAACTGAAAGCAAGAGACTTGTGTTCAAATTCCAGCTCTGACGTGAACAAATTAGACTATTATACTTGTCATTAAATTTCACTGAGCCTACATTTCTTTATCTGTAAACAAGAGTAATAGTATCTACTCTTGATTACTTTGTGGATTTATTATGAGAAAAGCATTGTCTAAATATAAAAATATTATATAAGAAGAAATTAATTTTATAATGAAAAAGAGAGGTTGCTCCCTGATCAAATATTGTGTCCCTGTCCTTTAACTTGATTTCAAAACTGATAAACCAAAGAAAATTGGCTGGCCTTGAGTACAATAAGTTGTTTCAATTGATTTAATGTATTCATATCTTAATGATTATTTCAATATTTTGCTGATTTTACAATAAAATATGAGGTTTTATATGAGTGTTAAATTGTTATTTAATATAAATTAATAATGAAGAATACTGTTTTGAAATGAAAACAAAAATCTGTTTGACACTGCCTAAATGAGTTCATCCCTGGGTTGCCTTTCACAAGAGATGCTGACTCTCAGATCCCATGAAGAAAAAAAAAAAAAAAAAACAGAAAATCTGCAATTTGACTGTCAGATTATTAAAAACTGTTTAGTTCTCTGTGGTGTATCACAGCTTTCTATAATGATCAGACAGATGTGATCTTTGTTCGTTCTCCCAAGGGAAGCACCAAGAGACTCTATTGCCCAAGTTACTTAAAACCAAACCAAAGCAAGACAGGGAAAATATACTGGTGAGAAAAATCTTGGACTTGACTTAATAGATGTTTCCATTACTAATTTCAAATGTCATTAAATAATATGTTAATATTATTTAATAATAATAATAAAATAAGATTTTATCTTATTTAAAAAAAATTAAATGGCAGGATGTCATTAAGTAAATAATAGCACTAATTTAATTAAAGATAAAATATTTTTCTTGAGTTTAGAGATTTTGGCTCCTATTACAATTGCTTTTGGCGGGGCAAGGAAGAATGGGGGAGAATTTCCTTCAATCAAAGAAAAACATCACATATATATATAGTTATAGTTATAGTTATAGTTATAGTTATAGTTATAGTTATGTACTAATTTAGACAAGAAGCATTTAGCATTCTATGCATGAGCACATATGGTAGAATGAAAGGAACCTAATATAGATTCAAGAGACACGAGGTCAAGCTTTGACAATGACCTTAAATATATCTAAGACCTTAGATAAATTGTTTTGCCTTTCGGAGTCTTGGTGTTTTCATCTATAAAATGTGGATAATACTAGCACTACTATTAAGAAGCAGCACTTTGTAAATTTTAAAGGCATTCAGTAAATGCTAATGAATGATCATAATGGTGATGAAAACTAAGGCTGTGAATTAGTTGCATCAGGGACATCTGGGATTCTGCCCCTTGTGTGAAAGTTACATCTTTGAATTTAGCTTTTTTTCCTTATAAATTGTTTTGGATAAGGGATTCCATGTAGCTCTCTCAATCTCTCCAAACTGTGGTACTATAGAATGGATTTAAATTCAACAAGCATTGAACACCTATTATGTACAGAAAATTATGCTTCAAGAAAAGGGTGCAATAGCAATAAAATAAATAACTATTCAACTATTCCATTGCTTGAAGAGTTTATATATTGAGAAGAATGAAATACATGCAAATATATATGCTTATAAAGGAAATCAATTAGATTTAAATAATAATCATCATTTTTTAAAAGTTTACAGACCTTAAAAATTTCCAAATTAAGAATGGAAAGAAAAAAGGAAACAAGCACTTAATTAAGTGTCAGGTAGAGAGGTAGGTCCTATTATCATTCTTATTTTATAGGAATACATATATTTTCTTGTGGATATTCTTTATGGAATTATCTAGCAGTTAGATGGAAGACTTTGTCTCTGTCTCTCTATCTATGTCTCTCTGTCTCTCTCTCCTATTAATACTCTAGTTATGCCCAAGGAAATCATAGTGTCACCTTAGAGCATGGGCCTCAGCATTTAATAAAGCATAGATTAGCAAACACCTTGTGTGTATATACCTCAGCTGGCATTATAATTAGCCACAGGTGGGACTTAGGCAGTTGGCTGTTTAATATCAGGAGAAGTTGGAGTGAGCAACCTTCTTCCACCTGGCTTCACAGCTTCCAATCACTGCGTGACCATCATTGAATAACCCTTTGTGTGTGTGTGTTTCCCTCAGGGGGCTCTGTAGCTACCCTTGCCTTGTCCTTGTGTACTGAGACAACCAGCAGGATGGCCTTGGATGGCACAGCTCCAGAACTTTGACATCATTTTTGGCAAGTAATTAATTATAAGTCATTTTCTCCAAATTCTAAAGGTGTATAGTTAGTGGCAGGAATAACACACACACACACACACACACACACACACACACACCATGTAGTAAAGTGAAGTTAGTTGAAAGCATTTTCTCTTATTATTTTGCTTCAACACATCTATTTTCCAGGAGTATGTGAGAATTATGGATTCCCTCCCCCTCCTCTTCTGGTTTGGCAAGGCTTACCTCAATAATTATAAAGCACAGGCAGGATTTATCATGAGGACTTGATCCAAATTCTAATCTGCAAACTGTCTTATTCAGAAGTAGTGCAAATTGTGTCCCCACTCCCAGCCCCCTACTGAAAGCTTGACGTGAACCATGCTGAGCAGACTTAGTATAGCAATAATTCAGGATTAAAGAGCAGGGCAATGGCCAGTGGCCTAGGAAAGGGGAAGGAAGATCATATTACTATATAGTAGGCTGCAGAGACAATAATTCAAAATGTCTGCTTTATATGCAATGAAGACTTTTGAATAATATGCCAGGAAGATGAAGACAGGATTAAGGTCAAATGACACAGGCCTTTGTTCTCTGTACATCCTGTAGCATAATAGATTTATTTGCTGGTGTTTTAGGGGCAGATTTCCTCTCCCTGCCTCTCTTTCTCTACTCCAATCCCTACTACATATTGCTGCTAAAGAAATTTTCCATAAACATAGATCTCACCATGTGACTTCCCCATTCTACCAACTCCAATGACTTCTTATTGCTTCTAAAATAAAATATAAACTCCCTATGCAATCTGACTTCAAACTATCTTTCCAGTTTGATTGGATGTTACTTCCCCTTTTGCTTTCTTCAGGCCAATGAAACTGGTCTTCTCTGATTCTTACTAACGACACTCCACCCTTCTTCTTCATACTTTTTTTCCTTGGAGTCTCTTGCTCTTGGGATGTACATCCTCTTTATTTCTGTCCCTTATTGGCTCCTTCTCTTTCTCCATCTTAAAAATGGTCAGGCCCTACTTTCTTGATCCCCTCCATTGTTAGTGTCCTCCCTCCCAAGGAACCTTGTATATAGCCACTGTGTGTGGCTATTTATTAACATTTTTATATCTATATCTATATGTGTGCATGTTATATACACATAAAAATCTATATTTATATATGTGTATACATATGTATATATGTATGTATATATATACATAGAGAGAAACAAAAACATACATACATATGCACATATATGTATATATATATATGTATATATATATATATATACATATATATATATATATATATACACATACTCACACACATACTTGTATGTAAACTTATTGCAAAGAATTATTTTATCTTTTGTACACATATTTTCAGTGACCTAGCATTGTGCTTATCACAGAGCAGAGGCTTAACAAATACTTGTTAATTAATTATTATCAGTATAATAAAATCTCAATGTGGAACCTTTTTCCATCAATTAAGATTTTCAGAGGGGCGAAGCCAAGATGGTGGAGAAGATACACGCAAATCTTTAAGCTCCCTTCTTCCCTCATTACCAATTAGTTAAATCAACCTCAAAAATAATGCTGGAGTAATAGAAACCACAAGGATTGGAATCACAACGTACCAGTTAAAGAGAATATGGAATTTCAACAGAAAAGGTCGGTTCTGAGGGGAGGAAGAAAAAAGGCCAGCACAGACAGGGTTAGGTGCTAGCACACTGTGCCGATCGGGCTGGGGAGAACTCTGGGATCAGAGAAGCCACTGAGATAGAGGAATCTGGCACAGGCTGTTAGTTCTTCTCTGCTTATAAAACAGCAGTTCAGAAGAGAAATCAAGCCACTTTAAAATATAAAGCCAGATACTAGAACCACCCCAATCTGGAAGTGACCTAACAGATTTCAGCAGGGCTGTGCAGCCACTTTCTGATGTCTGGGCTTCACCTTGGGGTAGTTAAGAGCCTGAACAGCAGGGACACAGCCTAAGGCAATATCTAATCCACATAGTACCGGGCTTGGCTGGAGGCTGTAAAACTCAGCTGAAGAAGTCCCAGAGAAGCGGAATCTTTGAAATAGGGACCATGGTTTCTGGGCAGACAGTTCCAGTTTGAGTGCAGGGGCTTTTCACGTCAGCTGCTGATATCCATGCCCCATGGAATGCATTGGCTGGGCTTTGTGTCACCTTTACTGTTCAGTCTCAAACCTCAGGAAAGTTGCTAGGACACACAGCAGGGTCCTTCACTGGGCAATCCTCACAGTGCAGTTGTACTAATCACCTCTGAGGCACGTCCAGGGAGGGGGAGGGGAACTCTCTCCCAAAGCTATCTGTTAGCTCAGGCAGAGGATCCGCTGCATCCATCTGGTTGGGAGGAAGCTGGTAAAGAAATAAATAAATGAACTTCTTACCCCAAGGACAGACCCCAAAAGATTTTTTAACCATGAGTAAAAAGCTGAAGAGAACTATAGATTCCTTCTACACAGAAAAAGAGCAAGTATCCAACCCTGAGGAAGGTAACAGCAGAGAATCAGCACATAATACTCTAAAGCAGAACAATACCTGCCCCCCATGATATAACTCTCTTCTAGAATAGACTATTAAAAAGTTAAGAAGAAAAGTTTGAAGAAAAATGGGGAAAGGAAAGAGAAGCTATGATAGAGAATAACAACGTTCTGAAATTTGAGATGGAAAAAATAAAGAATTCACAGGAGATGCAGGGAAACAAAATTTGTGAATTAGAAAAGGTTTAAAAATCACAGGAAAGTAGGATTTCTGAATTGAAAAAGATAAAAACTTCTCAAGAAAGTAGGATTTCTGAATTGGAAAAGATAAAAAAGTCTCAAGAAAGTAGGTTTTCTGAATTGGAAAAAGAAAATAACTCTCTAAAAAAATTAGGGAAATGGAAAAAATTCAATAGAGCAAAATAATTCATTTAAAAACTCAATTGGGCATATATAAAAAGAACTAAAAAATGTGAAGGAAGAAAATAACTCATTAAAAATCAGGACAGAACAAATAGAAATGAATGATTCATTGAGAAACCAAGAATCAGTCAAACAAAACAAAAAAAAAAAAAAAAAATGAAAAGCTGGAGAATAATGTCAAATACTTACTGGGAAAATCTATAGACCTGGAAAATAGATCTAGGAGAGACAATCTGAGGATCATTGGACTTCCAGAAAACTATGACCAAAAAAAGAGCCTAGATTCTATTTTACAGGAAATCATCAAAGAGAACTGTCCAGAGATAATAGAAAAACAAAGGAAAATAGGCGTTGAAAGAATTCATGGAACACCTTCTGAAAAAGACCCTAAAAAAAGAACTCCATGGAATATCGTGGCTAAGCTGCAGAAATACCCAACAAAGGAAAAAATATTGCAAGCAGCTAGAAAAAAGCAATTCAAAAATCAAGGGGCCACAATAAGGATCACTCAAGATCTGGCTGCCTCCACATTAAAAGATCGAAGGGCCTGGAACCTGATATTCCAAAAGGCAAAAGATCAAGAATTGCAACCAAGAATAAACTATCCAGCTAAATTTAGCATTTTCTTCCATGGAAGAAGATTTAATGAAAAGATTTAATTTAAAGATTTAATAAAACAGAGGAATTCCATTTGTTTCTAAGAAAAAAACCAGACTTAAACAAAAAATTTGATCTACATCCACAAGACTGAAGAGAAACAGAAAAAGGTAAAAAGAACTCCTGAGAACTGTATCTCTGTTGTGGATATATAGAAAGTCCACATGGATAATTTGATTTTATTGATATAAAAAAGGGGGGAGTAGTAAAGGGAAGGGGGTAGTATCAGAAAAAGGGGAAGGAGTGACAAAAAGAGAGAAACTACATCCCATATCTGAGGGAATTTAGAGAGGGGGTAAAACATTGTGTGAATCTTACTCTCATCAGAGTAGACTAAAGAGTAAATAATTGACATATTTGTTTTTCATATAATTCTCTCTCACCTCATTAAAAGCAGGGAGAGGAAAAGGAAAAAGGAAAAGGGGAATAAAGGAAGGGTACAAGAAAAGGGGAGGGATTTGGAAGGAGGGGGAGGGATATTAAAAAGGGAGGGCTGCGCATCACAAGTGGGGTCTATAAATTAAATATTGGGGAAGGGTTTCAGGGGGGTCAAGGGAAAAAAGCATACTCTGGGGATAATATGATGGCAGGAAATACAGAATTAGTCATTTTAACTGTAAATGTGAATGGGATGAACTCTCCCATCAAACGGTGATGGATAGCAAATTGGATCAAAAGTCAGAACCCTACAGTATGTTGTTTACAGGAAACACACTTAAAATAGGGAGATTCATGCAAAGTGAAGGTAAAATGTTGGAGCAGAATCTATTATGCTTCAGGTAAAGCCAAAAAATCCTTATCTCAGATCAAGCAAAAGCAGAAATTGATCTAATTAAAAGAGATAAGGAAGGAAACTATATCCTGCTAAAAGGTAGCATAAACAATGAAGCCATATCAATACTAAACATATGTGCACCAAGTGGTATAGCATCTAACTTTCTAAAGGAAAAGTTAAGAGAGGTGCAAGAAGAAATAGACAGTAAAACTATAATAGTGGGAGATCTCAACCTTGCACTCTCAGATTTAGACAAATCAAACCACAAAACAAATAAGAAAGAAATTTAAAAAGTAAATAGAACATTAGAAAAACTAGGTATGATAGAACTTTGGAGAAAACTGAATGGTGATAGAAAGGAATATGTAATGTGCTCTCCTGGCAGTTACAATTACTAGTCTGTCCTAGACCCACCAGAGTACCTTTGACCACTGTCTTTTGCAGTGTGAACTCTACCCGGCTCGCCTCCTCTGAGGCCTTCAAAGGTCTCTGGCCACAATCTCTTGAATCTATAGCTTAATAACCGGTAGCGCACTCAAGAACAGCCACGTGTAACCTTAAAAGCCTTTATTATACCTACTCATATAATGCCCTAACTGATGCCCTGATTTGTTGGTTCCCGAGTGCACACCTGGTCAGAAGACCCATGTGTTCACTACCAAAACCCTTACCTCTTTTGGCTATCCATCTTGGCTTGGCCACCCAGGCTAGGAAGCCAAGGTGAAGAACGCCAGGTTAAAGAGAGCGCTTGCTGCCTGCAGTGGGCTTACATAGGGCCTGTGAGGTCACACACACAGCCAATCAGCGAGAGAGTCACCCATTACGAAGCTATCTCAATATGGCCAGGATCCCGCCCAAGGGCAATCCTAATATCCACAGAAATTACTTCCAGGCCTCAATCTCCCGATGCGCTGTGGCACCCATTTAAAGGCCCCTTACAGGAATATGCTTTCTTCTCAGCAGTTCATGGAACCTATACAAAAATTGACCATATATTAGGACATAAAGATCTCAAAATTAAATGCAGGAAGGCAGAAATAATAAATGCCTTCTTCTCAGACCACAATGCAATAAAAACTACATTCACTAAGAAGTTAGGGGTAAATAGACCAAAAAGTAATTGGACACTGAATAATCTCATTTTATAGAATGACTGGGTGAAGCAAATTATAGAAACAATTAATAATTTCACCAAGATAATGACAATGATGAGACATCATACCAAAATCTGTGGGATGCAGCTAAAGCAGTAATAAGGGGAAATTTTATATCTTTAGAGGCTTATTTGAACAAAATAGAGAAAGAGAAGTTTAATGAATTGGGCCTGCAACTTAAAAAGCTAGAAAAAGACCAAATTAAAAACCCCCAACCGAAAATCAAACTTGAAATACAAAAATTAAAAGGAGAAATCAACAATATTGAAAGTAAAAAAAAAAAAAAAAAAAAACTATTGAATTAATAAATAAAACCAAGAGTTGGTTTTATGAAAAAGCCAATAAAATAGATAAACCTTTGGTAAATCTGATCAGAAAAAGGAAAGAAGAAAATCAAATTGTTAGTCTTACAAATGAAAAGGGGGATCTTTCCACCAATGAAGAGGAAATTAGAGAAATAATAAGGACTTACTTTGCCCAAGTTTATGCCAATAAATTTGATAACTTAAGTGAAATGGATGACTTCCTCCAAAAACATAGGCTTCCTAGATTAACAGAGGAAGAGATAAATTGCTTAAATACCCATTTCAGAAAAAGAAATAGAACAAGCTATTAATCAACTCCCCAGGAAAAAATCCCCAGGACCAGATGGATTTACATGTGAATTCTACCAAACATTTAAAGAACAATTAGCTCCATCCAATGTTATATAAACTATTTGAAAAAATAGGGGATGAATCCTACCAAACTCCTTTTATGACACAGACATGGTATTGATACCTAAACCAGGTCAATCGAAAACTGAGAAAGAAAACGATAGACCAATTTCCTCAATGAATATTGATGCTAAAATCTTAAATAAGATATTAGCAAAAAGACTTCAGAAAATCATCCCCAGGATAATACACTATGATCAAGTAGGTTTTATTCCAGGAATGCAGGGCTGGTTTAATATTAGGGAAACTATTAGTATAATTGACCATATTAATAATCAAATTAATAAAAACCACATGATCCTCTCAATAGATGCAGAAAAAGCATTTGATAAAATCCAACATCCATTCCTACTAAAAATGCTTGAGAGTATAGGAATAAATGGACTATTCCTTAGAATAATCAGGAGCATATATTTAAGACCATCAGTAAGCATAATATGCAATGGAGATAAACTGGAACCTTTCCCAGTAAGATCAGGAGTGAAACAAGGTTGCCCACTATCACCATTACTATTCAATATAGTACTAGAAACGCTAGCCTCAGCAATAAGAGCCGAGAAAGAGATTTGAGGAATTAGAGTAGGAATTGAGGAAATCAAACTATCACTCTTTGCAGATGACATGATGGTATACTTAGAGAACCCCAAAGACTCTGCTAAAAAGCTATTAGAAATAATTCAGAATTTTAGCAAAGTTGCAGGATACAAAATAAATCCACATAAATCCTCAGCATTTTTATATATCACCAACAAAATGCAACAGCAAGAGATACAAAGAGAAATTCCATTCCAAACAAATGTTGAGAGTATAAAATATTTGGGAATCCATCTACCAAAGAATAGTCAGGAATGATATGAGAAAAATTACAAAACACTTGCCACAAAAATTAAGTCAGATTTAAATAATTGGAAAGATATTCAGTGCTCTTGGATAGGCCAAGCGAATATAATAAAGATGACAATATTCCCCAAACTAATCTATTTATTTAGTGCTATACCAATCAGACTCCCAAGGAACTATTTTAATGACCTAGAAAAAATAACAACAAAATTCATATGGAAGAATAAAATGTCGAGAATTCCAAGGGAACTAATGAAAAAAAAAAGTCAGATGAAGGTGGTCTAGGTGTACCTGATCTAAAGCTCTATTATATAGCAGCAGTCACAAAAACCATTTGGTATTGGCTAAGAAATAGACCAGTCGATCATTGGAACAGATTAGGTACAAAGGACAAAAAAGGGTACATCTATAGCAATCTAGTCTTTGATAAACCCAAAGATACCAACATTAGGGATAAAACTTCATTATTTGAAAAAAACTGTTGGGAAAACTGGAAATTAGTATGGCAGAAATTAGATATGGATCCACACTTAACACCATATACCAAGATAAGATCAAAATGGGTCCATGATTTAGGCAGAAAGAATGAGATCATAAATAGACTAGAGGAACAGAGGATAGTCTACTTCTCAGACCTGCGGAGGAGGAAGGAATTTATGACCAGAGGAGAACTAGAGATCATTATTGATCACAAAATAGAAGATTTTGCTTACATCAAACTGAAAAGTTTCTGTACAAACGATAGTAATGCAAACAAGATTAGAAGGGAAGTAACAAATTGGGAAAATATTTTTACAGTTAAAGATTCTGAAAAAGGTCTCATTTCCAAAATATATAGAGAACTGACCCTAATTCATAAGAAATCAAACCATTCTCCAATTGATAAATGGTCAAAGGATATGAACAGACAATTCTCAAATGATGAAATTGAAATTATATCCACTCATGTCCATCAGTTGGAGAATGGTTGGGTAAATTGTGGTATATGAAGGTTATGGAATATTATTGCTCTGTAAGAAATTACCAGCAGGCGGAATACAGAGAGGCCTGGAGAGACTTAAATCAACTGATGCTGAGTGAAATGAGCAGAACCAGAAGATCACTGTACACTTCAACAACAATACTGTATGAGGATGTATTCTGATGGAAGTGGAAATCTTCAACATAAAGAAGATCCAACTCACTTCCAGTTGATCAATGATGGACAGAGGTAGCTACACCCAGAGAAGAAACACTGGGAAGTGAATGTAAATTGTTAGCACTAATATCTGTCTGCCCAGGTTGCATATACCTTCGGATTCTAATGTTTATTGTGCAACAAGAAAATGATATTCACACACATGTATTGTACCTAGACTATATTGTAACACATGTAAAATGTATGGGATTGCCTGTCATCGGGGGGGAGGGAATAGAGGGAAGGGGGGATAATTTGGAAAAATGAATACAAGGGATAATATTATAAAATATATATATATAATAAAAAATTAAATAAAAATAAAAAAAAATAAAAACTACTAATTTCATCAAAAAAAAAAAAAAAGAAAAAAAGAAATTATATCCACTCATATGAAAGAGTGTTCCAAATCACTACTGATCAGAGAAATGCAAATTAAGACAAGTCTGAGATACCACTACACACCTGTCAGATTGGCTAAGATGACAGGAACAAATAATGATGAATGTTGGAGTTGCTATGGGAAAACTGGGACACTAATACATTGTTGGTAGAGTTGTGAAAGAATCCAACCATTCTGGAGAGCAATTTGGAACTATGCCCAAAAAGTTATCAAACTGTGCATACCCTTTGATCCAGTATTGCTGCTATTGTGCTTGTATCCTAAAGAAATATTAAAGAGTGGAAAGGGACCTCTATGTGCCAAAATGTTTGTGGCAGGTCTTTTTTTTAGTGGCTAGAAACTGGAAGATGAATGGATGTCCATTAATTGGAGAATGGTTGGGTAAATTATGGTATATGAAGGTTATGGAATATTACTGCTCTGTAAGAAATGACCATCAGGACGAATACAGAGAGGTTTGGAAAGACTTACATCAACTGATGCTGAGTGAAATGAATAGAACTAGAAGATCGCTGTATACTTCAATGCTGTATGAAGATGTATTCTGATGGAAGTGGATATCTTCAACATAAAGAAGATCCAACTCACTTCCAGTTGATCAATGATGGACAGAAACAACTACACCCAGAGAAGGAACACTGGGAAGTGAATGTAAACTGTTAGCACTACTGTCTATCTACCCAGGTTACTTATACCTTCGGAATCTAATACTTAAAATGCAACAAGAAAATTGGATTTACATGCATATATTTTTTCTAGGTTATACTGTAAAACATGTAAAATGTATGGGATTGCCTGTCATCTAGGGGAGGGAGTAGAGGGAAGGAGGGGATAATTTGGAAAAATGATTACAAGGGATAATGTTATAAAAAAATTACTCATGCATATATACTGTCAAAAAATTTATAATAAAGTGACTTTGTTTTAAAAAAAAAAAGATTTTCACCCTTCTATGACTTATAATCTTGGAGAGTTATCTAAGCACTGAATTATTGAGTGACTTGTCCACAGTCACATGGCTAATATTTCTCAATAGATTTTTGTCTTTTTGACTCTAGGAAAAGTCATTTGTGAATATGCCATGCCATTTCTCAATGTTTATTTGTTGTTATTTTGAGATTTATTTATTAGGCAAGAGAAGTCTTTCTTCATTCTCTTTAATTGTTAGCACATATCCATCTCAAAATTTTGTACTTTATATATTGTTTTATTCTTCTATATATCATACTGCATCTCCTCCAAATATCCATTAGTAGAAATGGGTGTAATCTAGGAACCTATCTGTCTAACCCCTCATATACTGCCTTGTACAATATATTTGCTGACTAAATAATAATAATATTAACCAATAACTAGAAATTATATGACTCATTCGGGTTTGCAAAGCACTCTACAAATACTGACTCATTTAAGGGGCAGAGCCAAGATGGTAGAGAGGACACACGCATCATTCTAAGCTCCCTTCTATCCTCACTACTAATGACCAAATTCAGCCTCTTTTCTTTATCTGGAGGTTATAGGGGAACACTAAAATTTACTGAAAAAGAGGTGCCATGTTCTGAACTGACCTTAACAAAAATCATTTTGGTATTTTGGTAAAGGATAAATCGGACTTGGGAGAGAAGGCAATAGGACCAATTATGATGCTACTGCAATAGTTCAAATTTTAGATGATGAGAACCTGTAATAAGACAATAGCTAAGTTAACAAAGAGATATAAGAAATGTGTTGTTAGAAATGAGGGGATTTGATACCAGATTGATTAGAAGGGCTAAATATGGATGAAGATACTGAAGATTCAATACTGAAAGATATTGAAGTTCAATAGCAATCAACAATATAGCCTGGGATGTGCTCTAGACTGAATTTAGAGGAAAACTGTGTAGGTCAAGGTTTCTTAATCTAGGGTTCACAGATACTTCAGGCATCCATGAGTTTGGATAAGTAAAATAAAATATATCTTTATTTTTACTAATCCCCAACTGAAGTTTGGTATTTTGCTTCACTTTTAAATGGAGGCTACAGAATTATTTTGAATAAGGATCCATAGTAGTCATTAAATTGTCAAAGGCATCCATGACCCTCACAAAAATATCAAGAATCTGTGGTCTAATAATAGGGAATTTCGATTTTGCCCTCATCAGACTTCAACTGGAATACCTCCTCATCTCACTCCCATTCTAGAAACCCCATTTTAGGAAAGATGTTACCAAAATAGAACTTATCTGCCCAAAAAGTTATCAAACTGTGCATACCCTTTGACCCAGCATTGCTGTTATTGGGATTATATCCCAAAGAAATACTAAAGAGCAGAAAGGGACATGTATGTGCCAAAATGTTTGTGGCAGCTCTTTTTGTTGTAGCTAGAAACTGGAAGTTGAATGGATGTCCATCAATTGGAGAATGGTTGGGTAAATTATGGTATATGAAGGTTATGGAATATTATTGCTCTGTAAGAAATGACCAGCAGGAGGAATACAGAGAGGCTTAGAGACTTAAATCAACTGTTGCTGAGTGAAATGAGAAGAACCAGAAGATCACTATACACTTCAACAACAATACTGTATGAGGATGTATTCTGATGGAAGTGGAAATCTTCAACATAAAGAAGATCCAACTCACTTCCAGTTGATCAATGATGGACAGAAATAACTACACCCAGAGAAGGAACACTGGGAAGTGAATGTAAATTGTTAGCACTACTGTCTATCTACCCAGGTTACTTATACCTTTGGAAGCTAATAATTAATGTGCAACAAGAAAATGGTATTTACACACATATATTGTATCTAGGTTATATTGTAACACATGTAAAATGTATGGGATTACCTGTCATCGGGGGGAGGGAGTGGAGGGAGGGAGGGAGGGGATAATTTGGAAAAATGAATAAAAAAAAAAAAAAGATAGAACTTATCTAGAGAAGATTGACCAAAATCAATCAATCAACCAATCGATTACCTAACATGAATTAAGAGATAATAATGCTCCAAGCACAGTGTAAGTTTGAACTACCTCTGTAGGTATTAAAGTACACAGATAATGAAGTCCTACCAGTTCTGAAATTCTTAATGCCCCAGTCCACACATGTAGCTTTTCTGAGACATAAATATTTTCACAGAAATAAAGGAAAATAATTCTGATATCAACTAATATTTTACTATGGTTACATTTTACTTCATGTAAGGGAAGGTAGCTAATTTTAGACAAATGGAGTAGACAAAGAAGAACACCTTCTATCTTGATCATGTATTTTGTTAATGACTATCTGTTATGGGCTAGAATTTGAAACAAGGTACTAAGTCAATGGAATTGATAGAGAAATGGTTATTTAGCATGATGCTTAACAGTTCTCTAGTTCAGTACATGTACTTGGTACTTACTATAGTTCTACAAGATTCATACCTTTGATTAGAGAGAATATAAGCTGAAACAAACTCAGCCAGAATGAGAACTAGGGAAGGCAAAGAACTAGTGACAAGGTTTCCTCCTTCGCTTCTCCACTGAAACCAAGATCGGGAAGGCCTCCAGAAAACTAGCCTAGCCCCAAGTGAAGGAGGTAAGACTTTAAAAGAGACAATAAAGGACTTGGACTTTAACCTCTGGCTACTTGCATGGTGATTACTGAACTGAAACAAAAGGCTGCATCCAGAGACCCCAAAAAAACCTCAATTACATTTTAGAGAGAATATTACAACTATCTATTTTATTATTTATTATTGAATAATTAAATATTATTATAAATAAATATTTGTTTGACAAAAATTATGGGGAAATTCAGAAGATGAAAAACAGAAAAACAAAATAAGAATCTCACAGACTTTACAAGTAGGGTAGTTCATCCATCTCTAAGAAGATGATATTTAACCCCATAAAAAGTAAAGTGTAAGCAAAGCTCAGAGAGATGCAAGATTCTTGCTTCAATGAGATGGTAGATGACATTCAGTTTTACACTGATAGTAACAACTTAAAGTCCTTTCATGATGGTCTGAAGGCTATTTAAAGATCAAAGACCTATGGTATACCTCAAAGACTCACTACTGATGGAACCACATTGATCATTGATAAGGACTTGATACTGGAGAGATGGGATGAACTCTTTTATAGTGTTCTCAACAGACCATCAGCAACAAAGGCTGAAGCCATTGACTGTATGTTTCAGGTTGAAGTTAATTGTTTCTTCTCTAGCCAAACTTCCAACTGAAGAAGAGATTTCAAAAGCTATTAGGCTCTTTTTGGGGGGCAAAGTTGCTGATGCTGATTCTATGTCAGCTGTTATTTACAAAACAAGGAGTTCACAGCATTATAATCATGCCATAAAGAAAGCAATTCAATTTGTTTCACTCATTAAGCAACTACCATGTGCCAGATACTAAAAATTACCATGTGCAACACACCTGACTCCTTGGTGGGACTGACTAGAGAGCCAACTGCATATTATGGGTTTATTAGGATGGTATGCTGCATCTAATCGAGACTTTTCTATGGGCAAATATTCCAATTTCAAGCCTCACAAGAAAGACTTTTTCTCTTTTTTTTCAACTGTCTTATATAACTTTGCCTTCCAGATATTGGCCTGATGAAATTTCTGTCAATAAAGCCAGATTTGACTTTTTTCTGCTTAGTTCTAGGCCTCCAGCGTAGTTCTTGGACTTCTCTAATCATGTATACTCCTCAAGCCCCACTTCTAGATTCTCTTTATGTGTTGCTTTCTCTCATTAGATTATAAACTCTCCCTCCTTCGAGCTCTCTCTCTCTCTCTCTCTCTCTCTCTCTCTCTCTCTCTCTCTCTCTCTCTCTGTCTCTTTCTTTCTCTCTGTCTCTCTGACTCTTTCTCTTTATTTTGTCTATCTTGTTTTTCAATCTCAGAAAAAGTATATTTTTAAGGCTCAGTCTGATTTCAGCGCAACTGATGGATCCTTGAAAATGAAATAAAAGAAAGAGGTCCTGAGCATGCTCAATTAGTCCCCTTACATTTGACAATGTGGTAATGCTCCTTTGCTGAGTGGCAGATTGTAATATTCTTCTCTAAAATGTAATGTTCTCTGGGAGCAGGTTTCTTGGGGGGCTTCTGGGGGCAGCCTTCCTTTCAGTTCAGTAATGACAAATGCAGCCAGGGATTAATGTCCAAATCCTTTATTATCTCCTTCAAAGTCTTGTTTCTTTTCCTGGGGCCCGGTTAGCTTTCTTAGAAGCCTATCTCTCTCCTTGGTTCTGAGAGCTCCTGCCTCTAGTCCTTTGCCTCTGCCAGCTTCTGCCTCTAGCTTCCTCCAAATGCCTCCAAATCCAAAGGTTTGTGCTTGAGCCTCCAGCTATAACAAAGATGCATGATGGAATGAATCTGTCTCAGCCTCCACAGAGCTTCTAGTGCACTTGTCCTCTCTGGCCCTGAGAGCTTCTCCTTATATGCCCCACACTGAGTATACACCAATCATTATATCACTAGGAAACCATTATTTGTTATAGAATTAAATCAATGCTAAACTAGATTTAACCACTGTCTCCTCAATTCCACTTAGCATCTTGTTTCAAGTTCTGGCCCATAGCATCTCCTTGTAGGATCAGATCAATCATACTGCACCATGCTAAATTAGATAATTATTGTCTCTATCAATTCCACTGACTTAGTACTTTATAAGAATCCTAACATCAGGTAATCATGAATGGCATTCCTCTAAAGCCCTCAACTTTCTCTGTTTTTTTTTTAAGGCATTGCCATCCTCAAAGAGGGAGCAGGTAGAATAATGCATTGGAAATCTCAGGAATAAAAATTACAATGAATAGCACTTGAATGGCCTATGTGGAGAGCTGGATTTGTCTTCCCTCAAATACACATTAGTTGAGTGAGTACTAGTAAATCCCTTAACCTGTCTGTATGCTAGCCAACTCTTTAAGACTGTAATTTGCAGACAGATCACTTATATACATATGAAATGAGAGTTCCAGCCCCTTCTCCCTAAAAGGCATTTGATTGATTTAGTTTTCTCCAACATCCAGGATTTACTGTATATCACAAGTTGGAATAGCTGCTTCAGTTAAGAAGGTTTGACATAACACTGTTGTAAACGGGTATATTTTAGGAGAGTGGATAAATATTTGTTAGGGCAAGAAACAATAAGATGAAAGAACAAGACAATACACGGAAAGGACTTCATTATCCTTATATTTGAACTTTATGAAAAGTAAGCTCTTTTAGATTTGAGTACGACATTTTCCACTTTCAGGCAGCTGAAGACATAAGTGAATAAATCACTGACCCTAGAATCCACAAAACCTTAGTTCCAATCCAACTTACTCAGACTTATTAGTTATATGATCTTGAGCAAGGCATTTAATTTCTCCATACCTCAGTTTCACTCAAATATCAAACTAGGGAACCTAGATCCTGTTTTCTGATAAAGCAAATGGATACAAATAAATTACGGCCTCACTTATGGAGAAGATTTAGAAAAAAATACTAGATCATTATGATAAATAATGGTAAGGTCTTTTATCAACTTGTCCCAACCCTGTAGAATAAATATTTATCCAAAGGAGAAATGAAGTCCAAGCATATTATTTTGCCAAAATGACCCAGCTTTCTGATCCCCTGCCTGGAAGGTGGCCCCCTGGAGTGTAAATGAGTAAACTTCTGCTAGCCTCAGCCAATGGTTCTTATTGTTTTTTCTAAAAATATAGTAGTATTCCAATCATTGTCATACCTGACCATTCTTGACCCTAGTGAGGATTTTCTTAGCAAAGATATTAGAAAGGTTTGCCATTTCCTTACAAATAGAATTAAATGATTTGCCCAGGTTTATATAGCTAATTAAGTATCTGAGGCTGATTTGAACTCAGATCTTCCTGAGCTACCTAGCTTCTCTCCCAGCCAAGAAGTGTAGCTAAATTGTGAAAAAGAATGTGGAAGTGAGAAGTAGTAAAAACTAAAGCTGCCCAATGAAGAGTAGCCTATGAATTCCAGTAGAGAGTATCTTTCCCTCTGAACTCCGCCTCCCCCATCTCTGCTCCCATCCCAAAAGTGTCATCCCTGCTGAGAACTAAACTCTGGTTTAATTAAGAGAAGTAGTAGAAGAAACTCAGAGGACTGTCCCATTGAAAGTATGAGTTGTCTTGGCCATATGTTTTCCCTACATGTCTGCCTTCTATCTACTGAAATATTCCATGCACATGCCCATTCTGTGTTGCCACTGATGCTATGGTGGTTTTGTTTGTTTTTGATGTCAGGATGAGATTTAGATTTATTGATAAACTATTTACTGTCCTGCCTCAGAAAAGCCTTTGTCTCAAACTAGCCAAATCAAATGCCAGACTATAAAAATAAACTCTCTGGTAAGGTCTCTTGATCCTTAGTTTTATAAGTTGGACCCAAGAATACCTTAAACCCAAGATACTATCCTCTTCATGAATCAAACCTGGGAATAAGAGTGGGGAAGAACTCTCAAAAGAAAATCTACATCAGAAGTGTTAAATAGAAAGCTTGCAATATTCCCAAAGGCTGCTGTATCAGATTAAAACCAGGCAATAATTTTAAAAATAAATAAAAATGTAATAGAGCACAGAATAGAACACAGAGTTAATATATGATCTTCTCCATCATTATGCTACCCATAGAGATCCTTATCTATAACTTTGGCTCTTGTATCATTTGAGTTTGAATCATTTGCATTGCCAAAAAAGAATAAGGTAACAATACCACACACAAGCAAGTGTTGAACATTATATAAATATAAATATATATATATATACATATACATATATAAACATATATATATACATACATGTGTGAAATATATGTTAATTTTACTATTACATATTAATATATATAATATTTCATGAAAAATTAACTGAAATAGGACACAAGGTTTATGAGGACAGGCCATTAGATAAATACTGTATTCCTGGATTCCTAACAGATAAAATAAATTTAATGCTAGTCCTTGGCATTAGACACTGAATTCTTAATACATACTTTCTGGAATTGTCTCATAGATTTAGCTTGCCCCTGACCTTGACCTTGGAGAGGGTGAGGTTTGAGAGGGAGGATCCTTCTGTCTCCTCATGCCATCCATCTTTGCCTTCTCTGCCAAGGCTTCCTGAAAAGGCATTAATGAGTTATTAGGTGTTTTATGAGGTGAAGAAAGGCTGTTCACCTTGGCAAGATGGAAGAAGAGAGTTGGCATATAATAAACAGTCCTTAGGCCAAAAAATACAGGGTTTTGCTGAGCAAGTCAAGTTCTTCTGTAGCCAAATATAAACCAAGTATAGACTTAGTGATTACTCTAAATTCCCTCTCATCAACTTGACAGCAGTATCATTTAAGTTTTTTTTTTTTTTCTATCAGAGGTATTGATAGAGATAATTTTGTATCAATAATAGGTCATATTATAGAGTATATTTATAATAATCTATTTGCCTCTAAATATTTTTAGCAACAAAATTATCAATTTAAGTGATTCTATTCTTATAAAACTTTTTAGAAATATAACTTGATGATGGACAAATATATGAGGCAAACATTTTCTACCAGTGTAAAAATATACATCTTATCCATTTAGCAAATGCTAGTTGTGACAGAAATCCACAGCTGAAGCTCATTCAGGAGGTCAATTACCATGGAAAAGGTTACTGAATGTGGGGTCATAGGACTTGATTTTTAATTCAGTTCTGCAGCTTGTTAACTGTATGACTTTGGACAAGTAATATTCTTTGCCCTACTTTCCTCATCTGTGGAAGGCATATATAGGATGAAAATAAATACCTTTAAATAAATACCTTTAAAGTCCCCTTTAGCTCAAGATCTATGATTCTAAAACAACAGGAAATTCAGCATGCATGGAATTAAGTGGGAAATATCCCTCTCATGTGACTTCACAGCCATTTGGACAGCCAATTTCTGGCACCTTTAGCTGGATGTTCTTGGACTCTATTTGTGTATGGGTTATACTAAATGACAATTCTGTGATTCAGATGGGGGACCACATCTTTTGCTCTTTGAATCCCAAAGGTGTTTTGCCAATCTCTACTTCTTAATAATGCATGTGCCTCATGCCCCCTGACCTTTGCTAACCTTTGACCTTGTCATACAGAAGTTGTTTCCAAACTTTTTGTATCAGTTCCTCCTTCCTTTATCCTTCTCTCTTGAAAAAAATAGTTATTATCTTTCCTCTTCCATATATACTTTTCAGAAAGTATCTATGCAAATAGTTTTGGCTTACATAATATGAAAATAAAATAAAGACTTTATTACAATTTTTACAACATAAAATCAAATTTTAAACATAAAACAAAAATGTAGGCTCATAGGCGTAGATGTGGAAGGAACTTAAAAAGGAATATAATCCAATCTTCTCATTTTACAGTGGAGGAAACAGGGGCCATAAGAGATTAGGTAACTTTATGCTGTTAAGTCATTTTGTAGTTATCTCCAACTTTTTATGACACCTTTTAAAAACTAGGTTCCCTTGGCAAATATAATACTAAATGGTTTTCCATTCTCTTTTCCAGCTCATTTTACAGGCAAGGAAACTGAAGTAAATATTAAGTGACTTGCCCAGAGATAACAAGTGTTTGAGACTGAATTTGAATTCAGGTCTTCTTGATTCCAAGCACAGAACTCTATTTATTGTGCCATCTGGCTGCCCTAAGTGACTTTCCAAAATTAAAAAAAAAACATTAAATGGCAGACCTATGATCTGAACCAACTGCATTTCTTTCTTTCCATTATTCCTTACAAATACAGATTGTTTTATCCATTGTATTTTTGTTACCAGTGATTAACACAGTGTTTGGTATGTAGTAGATACTTTAAAAATCCTTAGTTATTGAGTTCTGTTATATCATGCTATATTTCAAAAACATAGATAAATAGAAGGTGACAAGTATGCTCCCCTACAATTTTTTTAAAATTCTGGATATGATATCCTTTGGTATCTTTGACCAAGTAGAAGGAAATGTTCAGGGTTTTTGCTTGGCCTCCCAAGAGTTGGACTATAAGAAACAGCATGGGCCAGTCCAGAAAGGTCTGTGAAGTAATAATAAGTAACTTGATGCCTTATCATGAGGCCTAATTTCAAAGTTGTGTCAGAGGTGATTTGGTAAAGACTAATGGGGGGGGGGACAGATTATGGACATTAAAATATACTTTTTCATAAATACCTATCTCTTCCTTGATTTTGGCCTTTTCTTTTGATATTAGGAACCTCAACTGAAATTATCAGGATATTATTCAGAGCCACTTAGGTTGATATGGGAAGGTAAGGGAGAGGCATTAATGATGTCCCTCAGAGCCCACAACCAGGTGTACCACCTAGAGTACTGCCCCTATGCTCCTCCCCATTCAACCAGTTAAAGGGAATTCTTTATGGTTTTGTATAGTTGGTTTTAATTTGAACTTTGTAGGAATTGTACTAAAAAAAATTATTTTATTTTTTGCTATGCATGAGGGGACTTGACTTCTTTGTGGAACATAGACAGTATTCTGCACAATTAAATACATTCTGATAGAAAAAAAATATATATATATATAAAGGATATTGTGAAGTCTGGGTTAGCTCCTGGAGGCCTCAGAATCAGATGGAGTCAGGATAAGCAAAAGTCCTTGGTCTTTAGGTGGAGAAGTGAAGAGGATCGACAAAACTGCCACATGCTCTCCACTGACCAACCTTTCTTCTCGTCCTCCTCCAATGTGATTCTGGCTTGTCTTACTCCACCCCCAATCCCTTCTACGATTATCTGTATACACCAAAAGAGGCAGCACAGAATAGTGAGAAGGACATTTTTCCCCAAGGTAATAAAGTATTATCCAATAAGTAATTAGCCTTAAATGCTTGGTTGTCTGATTCCAGTGCAACTATTCAGAGCTTCAACCCTTTATAGGATATGAGATTTCATTACTTTATAAAGCCTCCTACCTCAGAAGCAGTTCTGGCACTTTCTTGAGGCTTATAGAATTTAAGTTTCTTCCCAAATCACATAGTGAGTAGTAACTTCTAGAGGCATTCAAATAGAAATTATAAGCTTTAGGTCTCTCTCTACCCCACCAGACTGCCATGCAGAATTTTGAGAAGACTGTCTTCTGAAATGTCTACCATCTCTTCTAGCCCCTGAAAGCACATAATTAGACTTCATTGGTATTTTCATTTAAGGAGACTCTTTCTCACTTTAACCCTGTTCTGGATCTGCTCTTGACTCTACTCCATGGCAAGATGAGAGGAAATTATGCAACATTATTATTACACAGGGGCAAATAAACACATTAAGTCATGAGGTGTTTTGACAATACATTTTCTCCTTCCAATACATGTATTTATTGGAATTGATAATTATGAGATAAGTGACAAAGTCGAACTGGTGAGAAAACAGCAATTGCTACAAGGACTAGCCTGAGGGAATCAGGTTCTACATACCTAACAAGTTTATGTCTATCTATAAATTTCTACTAGAGCATCTACCCAATGAGCTAGAGATCATCTTTGAAAAATTTTCATATATTGTTTATGTCAATGAAACACTTAGGCTGTCCATTTATTTCTTATCTCTTACCACATCATCATCTTTTCTGCTCTTAAATGTACTGGTTGAGTTTTAAATCACTTCTTACATGTAAGACATTGCTTAAAATAGATTTTACCTATTTTTTCCACCACAATAACTCTCTGTTGTCTTTTGGGAAATCTTACAGTTTGGATTCTTCTTCCAGTCTAATGTTTCATAATATGTAGCCATAGAATAGCACCAGAAAAAAGATTCATCTGAAACTGATGGGCATTCATTCCTTCAAATAAACACTTACCAAAGGGTTACTATGTGTCAGGTGCTATGCTGGGAATACAAACACAATAATCAAAACAGCTCCATGAAGGAATTTATATTCTAGTGGATATTTTAAAGAACATTTCAATATTCATTATGAAAATTTGGTAAAAAAAATATTTTTATACATCCATTAATATTACTGAGGAAAACCCCAAATGGTCTTTGGGAAATTACTGCTTTAAAAATGTATATACCAAGGTTAATTTCCTCCTAAATTCCTCTTATTTCAACCTTCCTCTCTCTTCCCTTCATTCTTCCTTTATCTACCTTGATTTTACATCTTTTCTCTTTATTTTTCTTTTTCCTCTATCTTTTCCTATGAAGTACCAAGATTCACCATATAATTCTTCCTCCCTCCTACTTCTATCCCTCTCCTCTTGATATTTTTGCCATGTGTGTCTGGAAGAAGTTAGGAGATAATGATTCTAGCTTGGCAAAGGTTAAAATGTTGGATAAGATATGTAGCTGAGGAAAAAAACCTGATGAATGCTCACAAAATTTACTGCTTGCATAAATATAATTAACACTTTACCTCCTGCTTTGCCTGACTTTGGAAGGAAGAGGTGATCAGAGATCACCTCATTTCCAAAGCAGTGTGGGAGGAGATATCAAATGACAATTACTACTCCAGGCAACCAGGGCCAAAGCTAGTATTAGATCCTCATATTCCAAACTCTCTAGGGTATTAGGCTAAGTTGTTTGGGCTTTTGTTTTTTTGTTGGATAAGTACCCCTTGGTGAGCCATACACAGCTTACAGGTATACCTATCAATCTTAAGGTTTCATATCAACTGTCATCAGGCAAATAAATGTCTCCTACTTCAATTATTCCTTCAAAGAATCACTTGGTAAGAAAGAGAAAGAATCCTTTTGCCTTATAAGTAGAGACTCTGATGTATCTTTTTACTTGAAGAATTTTCTGGAACTTATAATATTGGCTTTCTGAGAGTTTCTCATCATTTTTACCTTGAAAAGTTTCTGGAAAGAAGGCATGATCCAGTCGAGACAAGTGCTAGTTTTAGAATTCATGTTCTACTTTGGATATTTATTGTTAATTTAATGATGGGCATATATGAAGTACTTTGCAGACTTCAAGGTTCCATGTAAATACTTTTTCATGAGTAGAATCTTAGAGTAGATCTATAAAACAGAGCTAGAATTTAACAAGTAAAGGAGGGGTGTATCTAAGTTTTTATTATGATGGATATATTACTTTCAGGTTTTTTAAAAGACATAGAAAGTAGAGCTATGCAACATCATACTGAGATTGACCTTTTGCTTCATGTTTGGGAGATAATAGATGTTATATAGTTTTGCTATCTCCATCAAAGCAGGGGCTGGGGGATGGGGGTAGTTTGCCAATATCAAGAGCCTCATCTCCAAGAATATATGTTTCAGTAATTGTAAATTAGAGATTTTGTGGTTATGGTTTTCCCCCATTTCCATCATAAAATTTTGAAAAATTCATGTGTTTTTCATTTGTACCCTCCAACTTAATTTCTAGACTTTTAATTATACACAGACATCACTAAAACTGAAATTGTCTTCCTCTATTCATTGCAATTCTCCACCCTCAATCCCCTCCACTACACATAAACAATATAGAAATGTGGTCTTGTGAAAGTGATTAAGCCATACAATTAGGATTATCATTTTAGTCCCTGGGAAAGAATGATTTAGAATTTATTCAGTCTCTACCACACTGAATTCCCTAAGACACAAGTAATCAAGACAGAGAGATATATTGAAAACACCTACATATAAGGGCATATAAGGGTGGTAATAATAAAAAAATAAGCTATTTACATATATTATCTTATTTGATGCTAGAAATACATCTGAGATATAAAGGAGTTAAGTGACTTGTCTAGATCTTCTTAGGAGTAATGCTATAGAGTGAACACTCTGTTGAGAATCAGAAAGCCTGTATTTAAATCTCAGTTCTGACTAGTGAATTCTTGTATCTTCTTCAACACTGGCACCATATGTCTACTTCTCAGTTTCTTGTTTCCACTCATTCTAACTTTACCAACCTTCACTGCCACCTTCTGCCTCCTATGAGTGGTCTTTAGCTTCACAGTCTATATCACTACTTATTTCTATCTGTTACATAGTAGTTCTCCCCTTTGGAGAAAGAAATTGCAAACCACTCTAATATCTTTACCAAGAAAGCCCCCAAAATGGAGTCATAAAGAATTGGACACAACTGAAATGACTGAACAACTACAGAAGTTTTCCCAGGATGTCACAGAATTTATCAACATGTTCTATAAAGTAGGATTTTATACAATCTAATTATATACCTCCTACAAAAGACTTCTTTATTAACACTGATTTATTTTCTGTCCTCATTCCTCAATAAATATCAGACTTCTGTCTTCATATATTTTCCCCATTTGATGATTCTGAATCTCTGTACAAGTCATGTTCCCTATCCCTAACTTCATACCTATTCTCATTCTTCTTAACTATATTCTTCCATCGTCCAACTAACTGTAAGATCTGTATGCTCTTTCCACTGTGCCCCATAGAATGCCTGCTCCATAATTAGCAAATTTCCTTTCATGTTAACCCCTTTTTTTTCTCCTTCCTTCTTTTCTACTGATTAAGATGTCCTGATGACACTGGACACCTTTTCCCATTTCCCTCTAATTTATTAGTTATGGTAGAAAGTTGAAAAACTTCTTGTTTCCCATTGCCACTTCCAAACTCCCCCACTATTACCATCACTTAAAAATCTCTCCTTTAAAGTTAATGCTATTCAAATCTATCATTCAATTGATATTCTGGCACCTCTATTTTATAAACTCTCCTTATCCCCCTCCAAAGCCTTCACTTTCCTTCCTCAGTGAATTCAGTGTCTGGCTCTTAATATCAAATTTTATTTTCCTACTGGGTAATTTAGCTCATCAATTCAAACAATTCTGATGATCTATTTCTACATTTCATCTCAGCTACATGAAAAAAAGGTGGTCATACTCTTGATTTTATCATCATCCACAGATTTTTCCCTTCCAAGTCCATTAGCTTTGAAATTCCTTTATTTGATAAAAATCTTTTATCAGCCTATCTTGCCTTATGCCGAGAAGGCCCTGATCCTGTTCTTTGTCCAAACTGAAATCTATTAGCTTATCCTTCAATTTTTTTGTAGGTTAATAACTGATTCTTTCTTCCTTTTTTTGATCTCTTAGCAAACCCTTCAATTATTCTCTCTACTTTCAAATTCTGTCACTGTTACCTTATTGATAATCATGACTAGCTAAACTTCAACTGTGGATTAATAGTATGATCTATCTCTTTTGCTTCTCTTCACATGCTATTGAATGGAACTGAAGAAACATAAAATTATACTACCTGGGTCAATTATGAATTTGTGTTCTTTTATCTGAATTGGTTTGTCAGTACAGTAATTCTCCTCCTTTCTAATGTATCTGCTATTCTATTCTCCACAGCAGCTATTCAAAATCTATTCTTCTCTCCTCAAACCTTCCAAAGCAATTTTTCGCCTTACTCTTTCAGTGGATACTCTAAACTGATACATCACTGAAAAAAAAGAGTATTCTCACCAAGAAGTCCCTCTTCTTACCAGCTCTTCATCTAATATCATTTAGACATGTTTCTTTACTATTTTTACCTTGTCTCCTGTTTTAAATGATGAGGTTGCCCTTCTTGCCAAGTCTAATACTTTTGCATGCAGCCTTATTACCATCTCCTCTCATTACCTTCAGCAGATTGCCCTACAATTCTCCTTATTATCTCTAATAATTACTTTTTCATTACATGTACAAACATAAATATACTCCTGCCATTCATAAAAAGGCACTCACTTGATCTATTTTTGTTAGTCAATGTATTATATTTGTTTCCCCTCTCCTTTTCTTGGATACATTCCTTAAGAAAGCTGGCTACATTAGATATTGCCACTTCATCTTTTCTCTCTTCAATATCCTATGCAATCTGACTTCTGATCCTATCATTCAAATGAAACTGCCTCCTCCAAAGTTACTGATGATCAAATAAATGGCAAATATTATGGCCCTTTTTTAGTTCTTATTCTTCTTGACCTCTCTACAGCATTCAACACTATTTTTCAATTCTTCATGGATGTTATCTTCTCTACAGTTTCATGACACTGCACTTTCCTGGATCTACTTGTGTCTGTATATGGAATATAGCTGGGACAACAGTAGAGGGTTTGGGTTGTTTTCACCAATTCTGTTGAGTTTTTTTCCATTGATTGTTGTGTTTCTCCCCACTCTTAGTCACCACTAACTAGTTCCACCGAATTATTTAATATTAGTTTTTACAAAGAGATATTTGCTTTGAAAATATAGAAATAATGTAATATATAGAAATACATAATATATAATAGAAATATATACTATATAGAATTATAGAAATAATACAATATTTATATTATGTATTATATATATAATATAATATTTATATTATATGTTATCACATAAAACATAATATTATAAATATAAACATGTCCCCTGGGGAGAGCAAATTCAAACTAAGAACAGTTCCTATAATTCATGTAGCATCTTCCTGAGTCTTTGTCTTGGCTGTCACTAGTCTAGAACCTGAAGATTATTCTTTGTTTCTTGGAGAATTGATATTAGAACAGATGTAAAACCTGAAATATGCTTGACTAGCCAGGGTCCCAGGATCCTAGATAATATTATCACTTCCTTGGATGTTCAGAAGTCACAAGGTCAGAAATTCGAGATTGATCTTGACCTAAAATGAAGAAACAAACAATCATAACAGACACATAACTTAGGATCATGTTCACAGAGTTGTATATTGTTTTGAAGAGAGAAGGAGGCCCAAGGCCTTTCCCCTTATATCATGATTTCTCACTGAGAGAAATCAATGAAGGAATATTACCAAAAGAAGAGATTTACCAAAAGACAGGAAGAAGCTGAGGCTGACTAAGACCTTTTGAAGGTCTCCTCAAGTCCATTCCTGAAACTGCACCCAAAGAGGGTACTGTCCACTATGTGATTAGCAGTCCATAACCAAAAACAGAATATCTATTATGTTTCAAATTTTCTGGAGGCTATTTCCATTACATATAATTCCAGTTCTTCTGAAGGCAGGCTCCTCAAACTCTTGCTGCACATTTGAAAGTCCTCCTTATGCCTTTCTAACCCCTCTTCAATAATGAAGTTATTGTTGATTTTTATCCATGTAGAAATCAGAGAAAGCTTTTTTTAAATGCATGTAAGTTGAATGACTTTCTCAGGGTCATATAACTATTAAATAGCAGAGAATGTATTTTATCCTGTCTTCCTGATGCTCAGATCCAGCACTGTACATCTCTGTTGTTCAGTTATTTCTTACTCTTCTTGATGTTGGACAATATCATTTCACTACTGTCGATGGGGTTTTCTTGGTGATACTAAAATGGTTTGCCATTTTCTCCTTTACTGGATTAAGGCAAACAGAGGTTAACTGATTTGCTTAGGCTCATACAACTGGTAAATGTCTTAGGCCCAACTTGAATTAAGGTCTTCCTCATTCTAGCCTAATATTCAAGTCACTAATCCACTAGCTAAATCACTGTACATCTCTATCTTATTAAAAAATAATAACAATCATTTGATGCTACTATTCCTACTAGCTATATTCCATTTTGTCTTTTCCCCATTTTGTCTAAACTCCTTGAGAAAGTCAGGTCCTTCTAGTGCCTCTATCGCCACTTCTAAATTCTCTTCAATCTTCTTTCCAATACCATTATTGACAAATCTAATAGTCATTTCTCAATTCTTATCCTTTTTGACCTTTATGCAGTCTTTGACCCCATTGATTGCTATTTCCTACTGGATGTTCTTTCCTCATGACACTGTTAATTTGTGGTTCTCTTTCTAGCTGTTTGATCACTCCTTTCCCTCTCTCCCCCCCCCAGTCTTTATTTGTTTTTTTTTTCTATTTTGTTTTTTATTAGTTACATGTAAAAACATTTTTAACACTCATTTTAAAACTTTGAGCTCCAGATTCTTTTCCTTCTTTCTTTCCCCTCTCCCCATTGAGAATACAAACAATTTGTATGGGTTGCACATATGCATATGCAGACTTGCAAAACATTTCCATAATAGTCATTTCATGAAAGAAAAAAAATCCCTCAAGAAAAATAAAGTAAAAAAATACACTTCAATTTGTTTTCAGACATCATTAGTTCTTTCTCTGGATACAGATAACATTTTTCATAGTAAGTTCTTCAGAATTGTCTTGGATCATTATATTGCTGATAATAGCTAAGTCATTCACAGATGATAATCTTACAATATTGCTGTTACTTTTTATATAGTACATTTTGCTTTGCATCAGCTCATGGAAATTGTGGAGTTCTGTTTCTCTAAAATGTAATCGTTCTCTTGGGGGCACGTCTCTTGGGGACCTTCTGGAGGCAGCCTTAGTTTCAATTAAGTTCATTAATCCCAAAATGCAGCCAAGAGTTGAAGTCCAGATCCTCTTTTGTGTCCTTCAAAATCCTGGATCTTTTCCTGGAGCCGGGTTAGCTTTAATAGAGGTCTATTTCTCTTCTTAGCTCCCAAGAGCTCTTGTCCGAATGTCTCCAGCCAACACCACAGTGCAACCTTGAATGACTCTCGACTCTGAATCTCCTAGAGTGTAGGAATCAGACTCCGCCTCTGAGAGTGGGCTTGTGGGTACTTCTTGGGCTTGTGGGAGCTCCTTAAAAGTATGCTCTCTTAAAGGTGTGAATCTCATGGAATTCTAGTAAATACATTACTAAACTAGATAATTGTTAAGTACCATGCTAAATTAGATAATTATTGTCTCTATCCATTCCAGTGACTTAGCCCCTTGTAAGAATTGTAACAGGAAGTCATTCCAGGTTTTTCTGAGAACATCCTTCTCATCATTTCTTATGGCACAATAGTATTAGATCACAATCATATATCATAATTTGTTTAGTCATTTCCCCAATTGATGTGCATCCCTTCAATTTTCAGTGCTTTGACCCCAGAAAAGAAATGCTATAAATATTTTTGCACATATAGGTCCTTTTCCTTTTCCCTCTTCTCTTTTGGGATATAGATTTTGTAATGGTATTGCTAAGTTAAAGGATATATAGCTCCTTGAGCATAGTTACAAATTGATCTGCCAAATGGTGGAGTCCACCAATAGTGTCATTACTGTCTCATTTTTCCCACATCCCTTTCAACAGTTTGTCATTTTCCTTTGCTGTCCTACTAGCTAATCTAATATGTATATGACAGTACTTCAGAATTATTTTTAATTTGTATTTCTCCAGTCAATACTGAGGGCATTTTTTTCATGTGGCTATAGATAGCTATGATTACTCCATCCAAAAACTTCATATCTTTTGATTATTTATCAATTGGAAAATGGCTCTTTTTTTTTAATAATTCAGTTCTCTATGTTTAAAAAATGAGGCCTTTATCAGAAAAAACTTTCTTCAATTTTTTTCACAATTACTCTTACTAACTGTATTCCCCTAGTTAATACTATTTTCCCTCTCTTCTTTCCCTTCTCAAAAGTTTCTTGTTTCTGAATGAATACTCTCTCCCCTAATTGGCCCTTCTTTCTATCAACCCATTCTTTTACTCCCTTCCTCTCTTAGTTTCCTGTGGGCTAAGATAGATTTCTATACCAACTTGAATGTTTATGTTATTCTCTCTTAGAGATAATTCTGATGAGAGTAAAGTTCATTCATTCCCCTTATCTCCTTTGTCTTCTCCCTCACTGAAAAATATTCTTCTTGACTCATTTTTGCATGATAATTTACCCTATTCTACTTTTCCCTTTCCCTTTCTCTTAGTACATACCTCTCCCACTCCTCAAACTTAATTTTAAGACATCAACCCTTCACTTTCAACTAATAATGTAATTTTCTTTCTCTGTTTTGGCTCCTCTTGTTTTAGGTATCAGTATCATATTTATATCACAGAAAGAATTTGGCAGGACTCCTTCTTTATCAACTTTTCCAAATAGTTTACATAGTATTAGAATTAATTGCAGTTTAAATGTTTGGTAGAATTCACTTGGCCCTGGAGATTTTTTTCTTAGGAAGTTCATTAATGGCTTTTTCAATTTTTTTTTTCTCTAAAATGGTACTATTTAAGTAATTTGTTTCCTCCTCTGTTATTTGGGGCAATTCATATTTTTGTAAATATTCATTGATTTCATTTAAATTGTCAGACTTGTCATATAATTGGGGAAAATAGCTCTTAATTATTACTTTCATTTCTTTGTCACTGGTGGTAAATTCACCCTTTTCATTTTTTATATTGGTGATTTGGTTTTTTCTTTCCTTTTTCTAATCAAATTAACCAAAAGTTTATCTCTTTTGTTGGCTTTTTCATAAAATCCACTCTTGGTTTTATTTATTAATTGAATACTTAATTTCTATTTTATTAATCTCTCCTTTGAGTTTCAGAATTTCTAATTTGGTATTTAATTAGGAGTTTTTAAATTATTCTTTTTTTTGGTCTTCTTTTGGTTGCATGTCCAATCCATTGATCCCCCTTTTCTCTATTTTATTTGTGTAGCTATTTAGAGATATACAATTTCCCTAAGGACTGCTTTGGCTGCATCCCATAGATTTTGGTATATTGTCTCATTATTATCATTCTCATAGGTGAAATTATGTATTTTTTTAGTGATTTGTTGTTTGACCCACTCATTTTTTAGAATTAGATGACAATTTCCAATTGATTTTAGTCTCTTTCCCTGCCCCTTTATTGAATATAATTTTTATTGCAATGGGGTCTAAAAAGGAAGCTTTTATTATTTCTGCCTTTCTGTATTTGATTATGAGGTTTTATATCCTAATACATGTCAATTTTTGTGTAGGTGTCATGTACTGCTGAGAAAAAGGTGTGCTCCTTTCTGTTCACTTTCAATTTTCTCCAGAGGTTTATCATATCTAGGTTTTCTAGATTCAATTAACTTCCCTAGTTTGTTTCTTGTTTATTTTGTGGTTAGATTTGTTTGATTCTGAGAAGAGAAGTTTGAGGTCCCCCATTAGTATAGTTTTGTGATTTATTTTTTCCTGTGGCTGGCTTAAATTCTTCTCTATTAATTTGGCTGCTCTACCACTTGGTGGGTACACATAGTATCATTACTACTTCATTGTTTATCATACCTTTTATCAAGATGTACTTTACTTCCTTATCTCTTTTAATAAGATCCATTTTTTACTTTTGCTTCATCTGAGATTAGAATCGCTACCCCTGCTATTTTTCACTTGAGCTAAAACATTATAAATTCTGTTCCAGTATTTTACCTTTATTCCATATATGTCTCTCTGTGTCAAATGTGTTTCCTATAAACAACATATTGTAGGATTTTGTTTTCATTCCATTCATATTCAGTTATGATTTCCATCTCTATTCTTCCCTCCATCTTATTTTTACCCTATATATTCTTTTCTTCTCTCTTTCCACCTTGTCCTTAGTAGTGTTTTATTTTTTACTCATCCCATTCACTATCTTATCTCCTATTACCCCTCCTCACTTCTCTTAGTAGTTTTTTTTTTAACTTACTCTACCCACTATTTTATTTCCTATCATCCCTCCCTTTGCTTGTGTTTATTTAATCCATTCCACTCACTACCTTATCTTCTATCATTCCTCCCCTTCTCTTTTTTTTTTTTTTTTTTCGGCAAATGTTTCTGCTTTCCCTTCTATACTGACTGTTCCTTTCTTTCTTTGTTCTCCTATTAACCATCCCAAGCTTCAGGAGTTTTTAGTAGCAGTTTTCAGAACTACTTCTAGGGACCTACCTATAAGTTTGTAGTTCTTCCAAGCTGGTATGATCTAAAGAGAGGTCTGTTTATTTCTTTCTTGGCTTGTGCTCTTGTCTATGGCTGACCACAAGCACTCTTTTCTTCCCTGGAATTGTGATTCACTGTGGCCCTTACTTCTGGTATTCTAATGCTCCTCCTGATCCTAGAACTGCCACCCAGGATTGCAAATTGGATCCAAGTTTTGGCAAAGTAACAGCAACCTGCCTCAATACTAACAAAGAGAGCCCTATAATCTCCTGATCAGTTTTTGGATCCCTTTACTTTTTGTTTGCTGAAAGCTTGGGAAGTAGCAGCTGCCAGTGCTGATTCAGTGACTCCCCAAGGCCTATTCACAGTTTACTGGAGCCAGAACTGTACTGGTACAGTCTTTGCTGGCCAGGTGGTAGCAGACCTTTCCTGATGACTTTCTAAGTAGTCTTGGGCTTGAAAATTGTTTTACTCTTTGTTTTTGTGAGTCCTGCAGCTCTAGAAATTTTTTTAAGAATCATTCTTTTAGAATCATTATTTAATGATATTTTGGGAAGATCTCAGATGAGTCCCTGACTTTCTTTACTCTGCCATCTTGGATCTGTTTTCCTCCTCTCCTGAACTTACTTTTTTGTATCTTTATCCAGGACATACTCATTATCTGTAAGTGTTTCTCCAAGGTTTTTGATAGGCTTTATTATGTTGTAGATCTATACTATCTCACCTAAAATCCCATCAACTCCTATGGCTCAGTGATCATTTCTAGGCTAATGATTTTTAGATCTCTATATATCCATCATAGTTGCTCTCTTGAACTCCACTTCCATAGCATTTATGGCTTTTATAATATATCAAACTAGGTAGGCATATCATAAGATCACAAATTTTGAATTGGTAGAGAACTTAGAGTCCATTGATTACAACCTCCTTATTTTAGAGAGGAAAATTGAAGCTAAGAGAAAATTACTTAATTCAGCGTCATACAGCCTTCAAATATCAAAATCAGAATTTGAACTCGGGTTTTCCTGATTCTAAAATGTAGTATTCCATTGTATGTGCCACAACTGGTACATGTCCAAAATAGAACTTATGATCTTCTCCACCAAAATTTCAGTCTTCTCTTAAATGTTCCTATTAATATTGCAGTTACCACCATTTTTCCAGTTACCTAGGCTAGCCACTTAGCTTCATATTTACTCCTCTCTCTCCATGATCCCATATATCCAAACCCTTGTTAAATCCTGTCAGTTTTATCTTTATGACATTTCTGACTTATCTTTCCTCCTTTCAATTTACACAGCCACTACTTCCTTCTCTCTTCTTATAATACCAGTATTCTTTTGCAGCCCTCATTTCTTTTATCTTTATTTTCTTATGACTTGTTGGTTATTCTGCCTGCCAAAAGTCTCTCCCTACTCAAGTAAATCCTCCAATCAAAAAAGTGACTTTCCTAAAGTCACTTTTCAATAGATTCTAGTGGCCCTTATTACCTCTGCATGCAAAATTCTCAATTTGGAGGTCAAATTATATCATAATCCAACCCTTTTCCCTTTCTTTGTAGGACTTTTGTATCCTTTTTCCTAGTGGAACTGGACTTCTTCCTGTTCCCTGAATAAAACATTCTATGTATTTTCACAGAAAGTTCTCTTTCCTTATTTCTATCTCCTGGTTTCATTCAAGACTTGGTTTAAAATACCATACTCTATAGGAACTCTCAGTTTCACTTTGTACCTTTCATCTATTGATCATTTCTTATTTATTCTTTATATAGCTTATTTGTACATAGTTTTTGTTTTGTTTTGTTTTGATTGGTTGGTTGGTTTTGTATATTGCCTCCCTGATTTGATTTTTAATTCCTCAAGGGCAAGGTTTTTGCCTTTTCCTTGTATCCCTGCCACTTGTGCCTGGCACAAAGTTGGGACTTAATAAATGTTATTTGAATATCTCTATTCTAGCAGATCTCTCTGTGAGGTAATAGATATTTTGATGAGCTGCTAAAGGCCAAAATTAAGCATTACATTGGGGTCAAATTTTGTTCTTGGATCTCACCACTTTTACTTTGGTGGGGAGAATGTGAATTTTTCTTCTCTGGATCCTCACCACAAAGTATACTCTTGCTACTCAACACATACACTATATATTGACTTGATTGCTTTATAAGTACACCCCATACATAGTTTTTCTAGCTAGGTTGTCTCTCACAAAGCTTGTTCTATGCCAGAAAAGCCTTCAAGAAATATGTCAGTTTGATCCCATTATGAAACACTGGAGGAAAACTTTAGTGAAAGATCATAATCATCACCATTGTCATCAGTTTAGAAGTAGCTTAAAGAAATTGAGAGTTGACCTTGGAATCAGAAAGATTTATTTTTGACATATTATGACTATGACTCTAGACAACTCTTTAAGGTTAAAAATTGAAGAACCATTGCCAAATTAATATTATTAATAGGAGTGTCCTAATTGGAAGGGAATTCCCTTTAATGACATCAAAAGTCCAGGCCAAAAGCAAATACACCAACAAAAAAATCATTCTTACATACTTTATCTTTAAGTCAAAATCACTACCAGTGTTTGTGGGAAGTGGGATGAAAATCATATTGGTTAGACTACCTTACTACTCATAAGCATTCATTTTTTCTCATTTCTCTCACAGGTGGTTAATACTAAGATATTTTATTCTCCCCCTGGCAAATATGCTTTTCACTAAATGCGTCACCATATTTCAGTCTTGGCAAAAAGTCCTGCAAAGAAGAATGGTACATCCATCTAGGAAAGCAGGTCTATGGCAGAGATTCAACTCTGTGTTATTAAAAGTAATCAGTCCTCTCTGTGGTGGATATGCTCATTAAGAAATATAGACATTTATTCACCAACACAAAAGAAATGTATTTTCTATGAGATCCTCAGGGAGGATCCATACTTTATATTTTTATGGAGATTTATGCTCATGATAGTTTGTGAAGGGCTAGTGATTTATTATAATGAAGTCCTCTGTTTATCTACCATTTGGCTCCATGGATTTTTCAAACCACTTTATCAGTTACCTGGGGGAATATGTCACCTATAATGGGTAGTCTCTTCAGCCTGAATTGCCCACAGTTACACAGCATTTTTATCGAGTATCACCAAGTTGTTTTTCAAAATTAGGTTTTGAAATATGACAACTCATAAACTGTTTTTGGCATTTTTTCACTGGCAAACAGCTGAACCTAACTGTAAGAGTTTATTTGTGATTATGAGTGGAAAAAGTTGAGGAATGAGCTTAAAGGATTAGTTTATACTCTTTTATAGCAAGGCAGTTTTGTAGTTATTCCTATTTGTCACTCAGGAAGATAATTTCCTCCTTAATAAAATGAGGCAAATGGGTTCTATTTCTAAAGTCCTATTTAAGTATATCTTTCTTTGGTATGAAATCAGTTTTATATAAATTGAGAATCTACATTCTTCAGGAAAGTCTTTTAATAATGACAATAATTTTAGTGGAAAAGAAGTTAGTCAGAATATACATGATTATTTGTAATCATTTGCTCCTCAGCCACTTCCACTGAAATTACAATGAAATTATTAATAGGGTAGTAAATTCATGAATGACACTTTATTACTCCCATCCTACCTATAGAACACAGATATAGAGTTGGAAGTTAGTCATCTAGTCCTACTTGATCAGTATATCCAAAGAGAAACTGAGGCTCACAGAGTTTAAAGGACAAGATCATATAGATGCTAAGTGGCAGAGCCAGGATTCAACTCATCTTCTATGACATTAAGTTCAATATTCTTTTTACTGAATCAAGTTATGTCCTAAAGTGACCCCTTTCACAGGTGTATCTTTAGTGAACCAAAAGAATTCCAATATTGTTAATCCCAAGAGAAACTATTAGAAGAATGATCATATAAGAAAAATGAGGCCCTTTATAGAAAAGAAAGGACAAACTATGTAGGATATAATATGAATGATGATGTAGATCTTATCCTTTATCAATGAAGAATTGGCTCAAATCTAGTAGCAGGCCCTGAGGCAAGGAGCACAGCTTGTTGTAACCTCTTAGAAACCATTATATTTATTGAATATAATTGCTCCTATGGTCTTTTTGCCTTACAAGGCATATTTTAAATCATGGCTAGAATATACCATGGTGATGTCAAAGAGTGGTAGGTAGCCCACACAGAAAAATGTAAGAAACTTCTAGATGTTTCAGAGATAATTCAAATCCAACACAACTAAGAACTCATTATCTTTTCTCTCATCCCATTCTTCCACTGATCTTTCCTAGTTTTGTCTGGGGCATCCCTATTCATCTAACAACTTTGATGTTATCCTTGATTCCTTCCTCTCTTTCCAGTAAGTTGCCAAATATTTCCATTTCTACTTGGAAAACATTTCTTGCATTTAACCCTTTCTCTCTACTAACACAATTACTACTTAGTTCAGTCTTTCATTAACCTTGGATTACAATAGTCTCCTAATTGGCTTTCTTGTTGTAAGTCTCTCCCTGCACCAATTTATTGTCCACATAGCTGCAAAGGTGTTTTTCTTAAGTGCACATCTGACCATAATACTCCCTAGCTCAGTATACTCAGTATTCTATGCCTCTAGGATAAAATGCTAATTCTGGCTTTTAAAGTCTGCAAAAAGGCTGATAGGTGATGCAATAGATAGAGCATTTGACTTGGTCTTAAAAGAATTTTAGGGATTCCCATCTTGAGTCTTTTTCCTGTATGTTATTAGAATTGTTTACTAGCTGATCAAGAGTGTTGATTTCAATCTAATTTCTCAGGGTTTCATGTTGATCTCTATATCTGCTTGATTCACATTGATTTGTTAAGGATTTCAGTTTAATATGCTTCCAAAAATATGTTTTTTTCCCTTAATTTTCTTTTTCTTCTCCTCTTCCTTTATCTCCCTATTCTCAGGACTGTCTACTTTTCTTTTCATTCCTTAGGTCCCAGAATGGTAGAAGATCTCCACTAGATGCTCAATTAAGGCTTGTGGAATGAAAGAATAAATAAATATATACTGTTGAGAAAGAAAAAAAAAAAAAAGATCAAGAAACTGAACCAAAATATGAATCCTGGAAAAGGATAGTTGGTATAAAGTAAAACCATGAATGGAAAGTAAAAACTAGGTGCTCAATTATTGCTTTTCCAATGATAGAATGAAAGAACACATGATGAAAAGACTTTGAACCAAAGTAATATATATTCAAAAGGAAAAGTTGATATAATGTAAAACAAGGGCTCTAGCTTCACTTTAGAGCAAGGGCTGGACCTAACATAAGTCTATTCTCAGAAAAACCTGTGGAATACTTGTCCTTCCAAATTCCCTGAGCTTACTTAAGTTAAAGGCAAGATATTTGGTTTCTGTTGATATTGTTTATTTTGCATAGATCACAGTGAGAAAAAAACAAAGTTATTCAGTTTAATAGAAGTGTATGCCTTTATAGTATGGCAGAATATGACTGAAATAAAATATTAACATTTGATTTATTGCTCTTTACTCCAGAAAGTTGAGTATTTGAAAAATCTTCAACTGGACAACCACAGCATCCAAATAAAGCATCAATTGTTCTCACCAGAAAACACCAATATCTATGTCTATTACTACCCATTTATGACAATCATGGTTACCTGGACAATTTATTAAGAAGATCTTTACTAATGATAGCTGAAAATGAACATTCAACTCACTATTCTGTAGCAAAGTGCCAATACTCAATTAGACAGATTTTTTAGTTTGATAGCTCTTTGGGTATGGTTCTAAATTACTCTTCAGAATTATTGGATCATTTCACAATTTCACCAAAAATGCATTAATGTCTCAATTTTCCCACATCCCCTCCAATATTTGTCATTATATTTTCTGTCATTTTAGCCAATCTGAAAGGTATGAAGTGGTACCTCAGAGCTGCCTTAACTTGCATTTTTCTAATCAATAGTGAAGTAGAGCATTTTATGTAATTAGAAATTGTTTTAATTTCTTCATCTGAAAATTATATATATTTATATTCTTTGATCATTTGTCAATTAGAAAATGGTGGGGCAGGTAGGTGGTGCAGTGAATAGAATACTAGCCGTGAAGTCAGGAAGATCAGAGTTCAAATTTGGTCTCAGATACTTAAGACTTCCTAGCTGTGTGATCCTGGGCAAGTCAGTTAATCCCGATTGCCACAGGGGAAAAAAAAAAAAAAAAAAAAAAAAAAAAAAAAGCTTAAAATACTAAATTTCTTAATTTGATTAAGATGGTGTTCGGATGAAAGTCTTGATGAATAATCTATTGCCAGCTTCATTTTTGAAATTCTTCTAAAGTCATAGGAGTTCACAAAACATGCTTTTGGCATAGCTTTTGAGGGCTCTGGTTTTCATTTATACTATGATAAGGTATCAGAGTAAAACTTTAATGTAGTTCATTGATTCTTAAAATAAATAACATTGATTATTAAGATCAATATTGACAACTTCTTAAATCACATGCCATTCTCAACTCATCATTGTCCCTTATTGTAAAGGGTTGAAACTCTGAAAAGGTGTTCTTGAATCACACAACAGAGCACTGAAGACTAATTACCTATTCCATGTGAGATAATGGTGCTATATAAGATGGTGATGTGATGTCTCTTCTCACCATTAGTGCTTGCTGAATGTGTGATGATGAGGTAATCATAGGCAAGGACTGGAGGGCTGAGGGAGAGAGTCAGAGTTGCTTTGCCGCAGGACAAGGAGAGAGATTTCAGGCTCCAGACTCCAGTCCAGGATTCATCTTTGGCAAACCGCATGGCAGCTTGCCTGCTTCCTTCACTCTTCCCCCTAAAGACCAAGGACTTTGGTTGATTTTGACTCTGATTGATCCTGAGGCCCTCCAGAGAGTTAGTCTGGACATTAAAGAGTTAGCTTGGACATTATACCTTACTTTCAATCAGTTCCAGGCTTTGCTCATTTTACCTCTACAGTATCTATCATATTTATCCCCTTCTCTCATCTTTTGATCTAATTTAGCCCCTCATCACTTTTTTGCTTAGGCTATTCCTGTAGCCTGTTAGTGGGTTTCTTTAGATATACTTCCTGCTTTCTTTAATCTGTCCTCTACATAGATACCATATTGATACTCATAAATCACAAGTTTCACCATACCACTCCCTACTTAAGAATCTACTATTGTTTTGTCTACATCTCTTAAACATTTTATATATTCTAATTTGTATTCCATTTATTTGTCACATTTATGTCTTCACTATTGTAGGCTCCTGAAAAGTAGTATTCCTTTCAAAATTTTTGTATCATCAGTATCTAGTTCTCTAGGTCACAATTTCTTCTTCTACACAAATTCTGTGAAATGAGGAGTTTGGACAATATGGCTTCTAAAAATCCTTCTAGCTTTAATCTTGAGAATATACAGTAACTAAACTGAATTTTATTAGAAATAGAAACAACAAAAATTTTTAGGAATGATTGCCCATAGATTGGATTGTACAAAAGGAGTAGTTAGATGTGGTTAAGATTCCAAATAAAAATTCCCCTCCCATCAAATAATCTAATCCTAACTACTATGACTACAAAACATATTCAACAAGTTAAATTTGACTAGTCTTATTAAACACCTAAGATATGTATGGCACTATGTAAGGTCCTGGATATATAAAGATGATAAACTACAGAGTCCCTTCCCTTAAAAGATACCTTTAAGGGAAAGATAAATATATATAAATAATCAGATATAATATGAAAGTTCACAAGAAAGGAGCACAAGAGTGGTCTAATTTAAGTTATATTTTGACATCTATTTTAAGAAGACCATAAATGTAGATATAGAAAGAAAAATAAGATCATAGATATGATAATAATTAATGATAATAAGCATTTATTAGAATTTGAAAGATTTCAAAATTCCTTGCAAGTGTTATCTCATTTGGTTCTCATAAAACTCTGTGAAGTAAGTGTTCTGAGGCAGAGAATGATTAAGTGGCTCACCCTGTGTCATATATTGTGCCATAGTCAGGATTTGAATTTAAGTCTTCCTGACTCCAAGAGATCAGGACTCTGTCCATAATACTAGTCATTTAGTCCAAATCCTTCCTTTTACAGAAGATAAAACTGAGGCCCAAGGAAGTTAATGAGCAAAGAACATCTGAATGAAAGTACCATATTCCCAAGTACATTTTCAAATAATATGAAGTAATATTTTTGGTCATCTTAGGACATATAACTATAGTATAATGGTCAGAGGACTGGTTGTATATTCAGAAAAACCACTATAGAATCACAGATTCTGGAAGGGGCCGTGGAAGTCACCCAAA